>NC_057797.1:572802656-573022485 GCF_018294505.1 Triticum aestivum
GGCGGCGGTGGCCGGGTGCCATGTGGCGGGCGGAGACAGGCCGGGGGGAGCGGGGCGGACACGTCCGTCAGTGGGATTTTTGTCCGGCGGCGGCGACGAGGGGATTTTTAGGGTTTCAGACAAGGGGGATCCGGATTTTCGGGAGGGGGTGTATAAATAGGTATAGAGGGAGCTAGGAGAGTCCAAACGAGGTGCGGTTTTCGGCCACGCGATTGTGATCGAACGATCTAGAAGATGGAGAAGGCTTAGGTGGGTTTTGGGCCAAATTGGAGGGGTGTTGGGCTGCAACACACACGAGGCCTTTTCGGTCCCTCAGTTAACCGTTGGAGTATCAAACGAAGTCCAAATGGTACGAAACTTGACAGGCGGTCTACCGGTAGTAAAACAAGGCCGCTTGGCAAGTCTCGGTCCAATTCGGAAATGTTTAATCCCCACACACGAAAGAAAGGTAGAAATGACCACCGGAGGAGAACGAAGCGCCGGAATGCAAAATGGACAACGGGGAAAATGCTCGAATGCATGAGACGAACACGTATGCAAATGCAATGCACATGATAACAAGATATGGGATGCATGACAACGATAACAACACACGGAGACAAAGACCCGAACCCAAAAAAATAACTTAACGCCGAAACGACAAGAGTTGGAGTACAAATTGGGAAAGTTACATCCGGGGTGTTACACTAGCTCTCGCTACTGCATTCGTCAGCTAGTCTATCTTCAACATCGAAGAAAATGACCTCACCAACAATGCTGATGAAAGCAATGATGACTACGCTCCCACCTATTGCTTCATGGCAAAGGGTGCTAAGGTACTCAAATATACCTCCTCTGAATCTAGTGACGATGAATCTGATGAAAACCTTAAGCCCAGTTATTCTAAACTTGCTAAGATTGCTATAAAACAACAAAGGGCTTTAGAAAAGGTTCAAAACATGCTAGACAAAAGTGATGATATGTTGGGTGAAGAAATGGATCGCACTGAAGCTTTGACTAAAAATCTTCAGAGACTTCAGTCCAAGCTTGACAATCTTCAAAGTCATCATAACACTCTCTTATCGGATCATGAGAAGCTTTCTTAAGAATTTCTTCAAAGGAAGCAAGACCTTGAGAAGTTAAGAGTGAGTTATGAAGATCTTCAGAAGGAGCACGATTCATTACTTGCTCAAAAAATCAGCGCTTCTCGGGAAGAATTTGTTCCTCCATGTTTGAAATGCATTGAACGTGAATCTGCTAATTCTTCACCTGAATGTTCAAATGCTGCTAATGTTTCAAATTCTTCACATGCCTCTGGTATTACTAATTCCTCATCTGAGGACATTGCTAGTATCACTGACAATGCAGGGCTACAGGAATTGTACATGACAGGCATGTACAAAAGCCTCAAAGGGCATCAGACTCTTTGTGATGTGCTTAAGCAGCAGATCCTCAATAGGAACCCTAGGAAAGAGGGTATTGCCTTTGAGAGGAAACTCAATGCTGATGGTACATATTGGAAGCCTGAGCAGTACCCCAAAACTACATGGGTTGCTGCAAAGGGACCTCCAGTTGATCCATCTAACCTATCTGGATATGCATGTGAATCTCCTCATTCTGATGATGAGTCATTTGACTCCAACTACAAACTGTTCAAAAATCAGAATGGTGAAGTATTTGCTAGATATGTTGACACTAACTGCAGGAACGGTCCCCCTATGAAGAAAATCTGGGTTCCCAAAAGATGCCTTGAAAATCTTCAGGTGAATGTCATCATGACGCCACCTGTGAAGAATAGGAACCCCAGATCAAATTCTTCATATGGATCCAAGTCCTCATACAGACCAAACTCCTCACATGGATCAAATTCCTCAAAAGAATCAAAGTCCTCATATGAACTTCATCGTACTAACCCGTCTGTTTCGCAGGAAAGATCTAAGGATTATGGATATGTGCATTATTCTTCAAATTATTATGTCCATAAGTCCTCGAGGAATTTCTCTGCTTACTCTTATGCTTATTCTAACCCCTCTTATGTGAAACGAAATGGACTGGCTTCTATGCCATCCTTCTCGTATGGAGCTCGCAGAATGATGAACTCTTTGCCACCCCTTTAGATGTGGGTGGTGAAGAAAAAGAACTAATCTCTTCTGCAGGGTCAGGTCTCCAGACGTACGTAATCGTCTGAAGAATTTGCTGGAGACCTGAGTATGCCTGATAGGACGCAGGCTAATCATGAAGAAATGAACTTTCATTTCTCACGTCCTCATATTGCTTTATCTGTTCTTTTGCTTGATGAAATTGATCTGATGAATTGATGTCATATATTCTTCACTGATGAAGTATATGAGTTTGTAAGCTACACTAATTCATCTGCAGGATGATCAACCCAAAGCCACTGAGTGGGTCCTCGATAGTGGATGTACAAACCACATGACTGGTGACAAAAATCTATTGATGGATGCTCCATTATCTCCGTCGCATCTGAAGCATATCATCTTTGCTGATAAAGGCAAAAGTCAGGTATTGGGTCTAGGTAAGGTTGCGATCACAAAGGATCGACACATGGACAAAGTCATGCTTATTGAGTCCTTAGGATACAACCTTATGTCTGTCTCAATGCTTTGTGATCTTGATATGGTTGTTGTCTTTGGCAAGTACCGTTGTGTTGTGGTTATGGAAGCTGACAATTCCAAAGTCTTCGAAGGCTTTAGGAGAGGAGACCTGTATATTGTTGATTTCTCTACAGGACCACAACCAGCCGTGTGCTTACTTGCAAAAGCTTCAGAAGGCTAGCTCTGGCATCGACGACTTGGTCATGTAGGCATGAGTAATTTGCACACGCTTGCGAAGAAGAAGCATGTCATTGGCATCGAGAATGTCAAATTCCTGAAGGATCATCTATGCGGAGCCTGTGAAGCTGGGAAGATGACGAAGGCCAAGCATCCAGCGAAGACTATCATGACCACCACTCGCCCATTTGAATTGCTTCACATGGATCTCTTTGGTCCTAATCATTATTCTGCTATTTCAAATGAAGCATCTCAATATGGCTTTGTTATTGTTGATGATTATTCTCGCTACACATGGGTACACCTTGTTACTTACAAACATGAAGTGCAGGAAGTCTTCAAACGATTTTCCTCGAGGGCTTCAACCAACTTTGGTGTGAAGATCAAGCACATCAGAAGTGACAATCGCACTGAGTTCAAGAATTCTAGTCTCGATGACTATCTTAATGAACTTGGTATTACTCATGAGTTATCTGGTCCTTATACTCCTCAGCAGAATGGCGTCGTGGAGCGTAAGAACAGGACTCTTGCTAAGATGGCTCCACTATGCTTGATGAATACAAAACGCCTCGTCGGTTCTGGACTGAGGCAATTGATACTGCGTGCCACATCATCAACAGATTATATCATCACAAATTCTTCAAGAAGACTGCCTATGAACTCCTCACTGATAAGAAACCCAATGTAAGTTATTTCAAAGTCTTCGGTGCTAAATGTTGGATTAGAGATCCTCATCACAACTCAAAATTTGCACCGAAAGCACATGAAGGTTTTATGCTTGGTTACGGAAAGGACTCGCACACCTACAGAGTCTTCAACAACGTACTTCACAAGGTTGTTGAAACTGTAGATGTGCGGTTCGATGAAACTAATGGCTCGCAAAGAGAGCACCTACCTACTGTGATAGATGAACCAGCACCTGAGGAAACTATCAAGTTCAAGGCTACTGAGGATGTCATTCCCACTAAAGAATCTGCTGAAGAATTCATTCCAGAACATGAAGAACATCAAGCTAATGCACCTGAAGAAAATGCTGATCAAATTCTTCAATGGCAACCAGCTCATCCTCGCATTGCAAAAGAAGTGCAAGTTGAAAAGATCATCAATGACATCAAAGCGCCAGGTCCTCTCACATGCTCAAAAGCTTCACATTTGTCTAACTTTTGTGGGCACTATGCTTTTGTATCTATTACAGAGCCCACTAAGGTAGATGAAGCATTTCTGGAGCCTGAGTGGATTCAGGCCATGCAAGAAGAATTACATTAGTTCGAGCTCAACAATGTCTGGGAACTGGTCAAACGTCCAGATCCTCGCAAGCACAATATCATCGGCACAAAGTGGATATACCGCAACAAGCAAGATGAAAATGGCCTTGTAGTGAGGAATAAGGCACGTCTTGTAGCTCAAGGCTACACACAGGTTGAAGGAATTGATTTCGATGAAACTTTTGCACCTGTTGCTAGACTTGAGGCTATTCGCATATTACTTGCTTATGCTAACCATCATGATATCACTTTATATCAAATGGATGTGAAAAGTGCATTCCTCAATGGTAAGCTTGAGGAAGAAGTATATGTTGCTCAACCCCCAGGTTTTGAAGATTCAAAGAATCCTGACAAAGTCTTCAGACTCAACAAGGCCCTCTATGGCCTCAAGCAGGCCCCACGGGCGTGGTATGATACTTTGAAGGAATTCCTCATGACGAAAGGCTTCAAACCTGGTTCACTCGACCCTACTCTTTTCATCAAATCTTATGATGGTGAATTGTTTGTGTGCCAAATATATGTTGATGATATTATCTTTGGTTGTACTGACCAACGTTATAGTGATGAATTTGCCTATATGATGAGTGAAGAATACCAAATGTCTATGATGGGAGAGTTGAAATTCTTCTTAGGTCTTCAAATTCGTCAACAACGCAATGGCATATTCATATCTCAGGAGAAATACCTCAAGGATGTACTGAGGAAATTCGGCATGCAAGATTGCAAAGGCGTCAAAATTCCTATGCCCACAATGGCCATCTGTGCACTGATGAAAATGGTATTGACTTCGATCATAAGGTATACCGCTCCATGATTGGTTCCTTATTGTACCTATGTGCATCTAGGCCAGATATAATGCTTAGTGTTTGCATGTGCGCCCGATTTCAAGCTACACTGAAGGAATCACACCATAAGGTTGTGAAGCATATTCTTCGATATCTAGCTCACACACCAACACTTGGATTATGGTACCCCAAGGGCTCGGCTTTTGATCTCATTGGATATTCTGACTCTGACTATGCTGGTGATCGTGTGGAACGCAAGTCAACATTTGGTACATGTCATTTCCTCGGACGATCTTTGGTCTGTTGGTCCTCGAAGAAACAGATCTGCGTATCACTATCTACTGCTGAAGCTGAGTACATTGCTGCTGGTTCTTGTTGTGCTCAACTGCTATGGATGAAGCAAACTCTCAAGGACTACAGCGTCAACATGAAGAATGTGCCTCTCTTCTGTGATAATGAGAGTGCCATCAAGATTGCTCACAACCCAGTTCAGCACTCGAAGACAAAGCACATTCAGATTCGTTATCATTTTCTTCGTGATCATGTGTTGAAGGGCGACATTTCTATTGAGCATGTGAAGACTGAAGAAGAGCTAGCCGATATCTTCACAAAGCCCTTGGAAGAGAAGAGATTTAGCAAGTTGCGGTGTGAGCTAAATATCCTAGAATCTTCAAATGTTCTTTGAAAAGGACACTCATCCTAACACTTATGCAAAATTGATGACTTAGATGTGCAACACATGAAGAAACGTTTTTCTTCAATTCAATGAAGAACAAAACTCTTAGTGTGAAGAAATTAACGAAGAATTTGATTCTCGGAACCCTACGATAATTGTATGCGGTGTCTGAAATCATCATTCTTATACGGTGGGTCATGCCACCACCAAAAGTTGAAATTCCTCAATTATTCATATTCTTCAACTTTGCATTGTCTTCACTGCTTCCGTCGTTTTTCTTCATTGACTATATATATATATATATATATATATATATATATATAATTTTATGTCCTCTACAGCATTCACTTATTGCTAATTCTTCAAGTTGGTTTTTCTGCTAAGTGAATGTGATCGAACCCTTCCCCCTCTATGCTATACTCAACCCAATCTATTCACAAATTCTTCATGTGAGTTCTATTTGAAACTCGTTCAAAATCTTCACTGTGTCCTTGTCAGCTGAAGAAATTGCGAACGGAACTTTAAAACCTATCTTATCAAAATTTTCGGCTTTGCCGCTTAAACCGTTCCACATCCCACGTTATACTTATCCACTCACCCACGATCTAACACGATCTCCACCTCTCACTACGTGGGTGACACATGTCAAGCGAATGAGAAGGGTCAGGGGCACGTTCGTCCAATTTCTTCGGGCGAGCAGTTTTTCACCGTGGCTATAAATACCCCTCCGCCCCTTCCTCACTTCTTTTACTCCGCTCGACCTCTCTCTCCAGCTCGAGCTTCTCAAACCCTAGCGCCGCCGCTACTTCATCGCTGCCGGTGAGGAAGAGCTTCACTGCCTCGACCTCGTCGCCGACGTACTCGCGCCGACCGCAGAAATCTTCACTCCGCCGCCGCTGTAGCCATCTTCCTCCGCCAAGTTAGGGCGTGGAAGATTTGCACAGACGAACTTCACATCTCCTCACTCCAGTTCGTCGTATTCTTCGTCCAGGGTAATTAAAAGTTACTTTCACTGCCCTCGTTGATTTGAATGATTATCTTCAAAATCTTCAAAGGTGTTTTTCTTCATAGTTTCGCACACTAAACACCTCACAAGTCATCTGTCTTGATTCGTTTCTCTAAGCATCATTTTTCTTAAAGATTCCTCAATTGTGTGAATCCTCGATCTATACAACTCTGGAACCTAAGACAAAGAATGCTTAGTGAAATTCTTCAAGACTCATCTGGTCAAATTCCTCAAACTTCTTCTTTTGAAAAACCCTCTGAGAACGCATATGACCTCTCCAAATTCCTCGCAACTATACTCTATTCACAGGTACACATGTCAGCTGCTGAATCACTAGGTTCTCATCAACTTAACTCATTTTTAGCGTTCCTCAAAGAAAAGTTGCATGCTTCTTCAGAGAATTCAATTGTTCAAATTCCTCAACTGAAGAAAATGGCTGATGGTAAGAAGCCATAGAAGGGAGGAAAGAGGCCTGAGGTAAATATAGCGTTTGAGATCCCTGATGAAATATATGCTGGGTACTACACACCTACTAAGGAAACCAAGAATGAGCGCAAAGTGCGCATTCAGAAGATAGAGAGGAGATGGGCAAGAGAGTGGAGGGAGTACAGGTATGTAACTCCAAAGTACATGAAGAAATTCGCACTCAATCCTCCATGCCCAAGAGCTCCATTGGCACCTGGCTAAATCGCTGATCCCACCAGCCTCAAGCGCGGTGAGGACTATCCTGACCAATGGGCCAAGCGCCAAGCCAAGTTGGCTAAGCAAGCCAGAGAAGCAGTGAGGAAATTCAATGAAGACTCTGCTGCTGCCTCTGCTGAGGCCTTTGCTGTCAAGCCAAAGAAGGCTATGTCAAATAAGCCTACGCGCAAGCCAAGTGCTTCACCAACAATGCCCTCAAGGCCAAGTTCCTCAGCAATGCCCTCACGGCCAGAATCCTCAAAGCCCTCACAGCCAATTCCTCATGCTGCTCATGTTCCTCCAAAGTCCTCAGCTCCTCCGCCTAAGCCCTCAGCTGTTCCGACTAAATCCTCAGCACCTGTGCATCTCACCTCGTGCCAAAGGACTGCAGGCATCTCCATTGCCTCAGGTGTCTCAGCTAGTTCCTCGGCTTCACCAAGTTCCTCAGCTGACCCCTCACTGCTGAAGACAAAGGCCACTGCTGGACGAGGTCCTCGCCCAAGTCCTCAAAAGAAACAAGTCACTTTCCAAGTACCGTCTGAAGAAGACGAAGCTGATGATGATGAACTTGCAGAAATCATCAGAGACAGGCAAGTCAGGGCCGCTAGAGCCAAAGGATCAGATGTGCCACTGCTTTTGGATCCCAAGTTGATCCTCGACTACATTGATGTCTGGCACAAGGACCCCAACACTCCCAGGCCTAACTTCAAGCTGACTCCTGGCCAAAGTCACATGCTGACCCACTTCATTCAAGAAGAAAAGTGGAAATTTGAGAAGGCCAGGCAGATCAAGAAAGCGCAGTACAAGAAAGAGCGCTATCTGAAGAAAAATGTTGTCTCTATGACAACTGAAGAACTTGTCAGTATTCATACTGAGATCAAGAAACTCAGTGATGAATTTGACGCATATCGCGCTGATTGGCTTGGAGCCAAGGTTCGTTTTGTGAAACTTGCGGATAACTTCACTTCCAATGTTGCAGCCCCAATGCAACAGGAAATTCCTCAGGGTGAAGCATCTTCTCAGCCTACTGAAGAAAATTCCAGCACTGCTGATGACAGTCAGGCTGATGAAGAAAATGTGAGTTCCAGGACTGATGACTGCATTCTAGCCACTGAAGAAATTGCCAGGGAACCCACTAGTGGTGCGCCTGAAAAAACTGAAGAACTCAGGGCAACTGCATCAGTTGTGCCTGAAGAACATCAACCAGATTCCTCAACTGCTCCTGCACCAACTTCAACTCCAATCCTTCCATCTACATCAGATGTGAAGAAGACCAAGGCTGCAGAGCGTGCTGCAGTGAAGAAAAGGAAAGCATCAGTTGCTTCAGATTCTTCACCTCCGAAGAAAATGAAGCCTATGACAAGTTCATTTGCAAATCCGATTGATGTTGTTCCCATCTCAACCAGGCCATCAAAGGACCTTGTTCCTTTTTATGAAGAATATGTGATCCCCAACGGATCTGATGAAGAAACTCCTTCTACTGCTTCGTCTGAACCGTTGAATGAAGAAATTGAAGTGGATGTGATCCCTTCAACACCTATCATCTCCTCGCCTATGCCTCAGTTCACAGTTGAAGAGGCTGGCGTTGAAGAAATGGAAGATGAAGATGTGGATGTTGGTTGCTCCACACCCGTAATCAGTGATGAATTCTGGGAAAGTCAGCATCCAAACTCTCCAATGTTCACCCCTCTACAGCAAATTCCTCAGTCCCCCACATAAACTGTACAAATGGGCTCTGAAGAAACTCATCCCACTGCATCTGTCCATGAGGAAATTCCAGCCACTAGCACTGAAGAAACTGTTGCTGCTGAACAACCAACGATGCAGACTGCCACTGAGGAGGAACCATAAATTCCTCAGCCTGAAGAACCTGCGATTGAGATTCCTGAGGTCATGATGCAACTCACTGACACTCCTCTGCCGAAGCCAAAGGATCCATTCTCACGCAAGCAAAAGTTCAAGGCTGATGATTTCTTTGGCGAGCACGTATTCTTCGAAGATTACAACCCATATAACTCTGCTCGCATTAGGAAGAGGCGTTTCTGGACTACTAGTCAAGCCAATTTCTATTCCTCAGTGCTGTTCAACAAGGAGAAGATCTTCTACCATGAGCATATCCCTCACGTGGATATGGAATCTCTGCCGTGCTTCGCACCAGTCCTCAGTGTTCTTCACGACGCTGGACTACTAAACTTTTGCTCTAACATCTGCGATTGGAATGAAGAACTGATTCTTCAATTCTATGCAACGCTGCACATCACCGGAGATGCTGAAGATGTGAACTCATGGGTGCTGGACTGGATGTCTGAAAACACTCACTACACTGCACCAGCATCTGAATTGCTTCGTGCTCTACCACTCAGTCCTCCCCTTGAAGAAGCTCGCTGCATCTACAGTGAACCTGAGCTCACACATCATTACATGCAGGTGCTGATGAAACCTTTGAAGCTAGGTCAAGCACCAAGAACCAAAATTCATCGTGAAGGAATTGCTGTACGTGCCCAGAACTTTCTATCGTATTCTTACGAGGACAATCAGTCCTATCAAAGGCCACGACTCATCTGATGAGGAAATTTTTGGCATCATGAAGAATCTGGTATTCAACATCGTTCATGGCAGTCGTGTCAATTATCACGGTGTCTTCATGAGGACTATGGCAAATGTTGAACTGTCTCCGTTTGAGCTGAAGCCTTATGCACCTTGGATTATGAGATTCCTCAGGACAAGGTCTTCACTCAACTACAAAGCTGATTTCTAGAATAACCTCAGCTACTTGCCCCCAATTGAAGTCCTCAAGCAGACATATTCCTCAGTTGATGGAAAGGGCAAGGCACCAGCTGTAATAGATGAAGGCATTCGTCCATTGGATGGTCAGTTTCACAAAGCTGCATCTTATTCCACCAATAATGACTCTGCCACACATGACTCTGCCAATGCACCCAAGTCCACTCCTCAAGCCACTGCTCCGCGCATGATGACTGACCATGAACTTCTGCTTAGTCTTCACCAGAAGGTGGATCGAAATCACAAATGGGTTAAGCGTCAGTTTGGTTCACTTCTTCACAACATGACTGCCACACATAATGCAGTGAAGAAAAACCATTACTACCTCCATCAAGTCTTCGGTCGCACCTGGGCAATCCTGTCTCATTTGTATGGTGAAGAAGATCTAAAGAAAATGGGTCTCAAAGAAGATTTTGACTGGTCTGCACCTCCACCGAAGAAATTCAAGAAGGTCAAGGTTCCTTCTCTGGTGGCCAGCTCGTATTCTTCATCGCGCGACACTGATGAACATGAAGACTTGGACGACACTGCGGCAGGCCCTACTACGACAAACGACCCCAAAAATGCTGGCGCTCCTTCATCAACTTGATATTCTTCAGGGGCGTTAGTCCTCATATTCGATCCTTTTGGTCATTTGATGACAAAGGGGGAGAATTTTGAGTTAGTCTTCAAGCGGGTCTTTCTATATGGGCATTTTTTTGTTAAGTTACAACTCTCGTTCTTCTGAGACTTTATTGAATCGAGTTGTAAACTTAAACCCGATGGTGCTCTGATACTTTTGATATGTTTTTCTACATGCTTATTCCTCATTAATATTATTGCACGCATGCTGAATTACATCAGTCACCATATTTCATCATGCATTTCAAATTCTTCTCTGTTATATGTCAAATGCGTGTATGAATTACAAGATATAGGGGGAGATCTCCATGATTCAACTCTTCAAGTGTGCATTGCTTCAAAAGAAAATTCCTCACTATGCACATCTTCTGGGGGAGTTCTTCTATATCTTGCAATCAAATTCCTCAATATCAGTAGTTACACTATATGTTTATCCCCGTTGAAAACTTAACCTATATTGTCATCAATCACCAAAAAGGGGGAGATTGTAAGTGCATCTAGTGCCCCTTCGTGATTTTGGTGTATTGAAGACTTATTGGTTAAGGGACTAAGGCGTTTGTGAGTGTACACAGGTCTATAAGCCTATGAGGAGTTTGATATTTACAAAGAAAGTTGACCCCTAAAAATGAACTTCTTCGACTAAAGACCTTGAATCACTGAAGACTTTCTGAAGACTTTGAAAGTGAAGAAATAGGTGTGACCTTGAAGACTTGGTATTCGTTCGAGGAACATGAAGCGTGAAGACTTTTTATTTTCGTAGTTTCATTTCCTCTTTCTTGAGTCATAGGAAACACCGTACTGTTAAAGGGGGTCGAGGAAATACTAAGGAAAAATTTCCATGTGATGCTCAACTCAAAATCCTACACCTACCAATCCCTTCGAGTGAAGCCATTAGAAATCTCATACAGTTCAGTCAATTTCTTCAGTGACAGAGACGAAGTTCTTCTGGTCTCTGAGGAATTTGTCCTGACTGAGGAGTTAGGAATTCTCCAGTGCGGATTGCCTACACAGTGAGGAACATGATATCCCTGAGGATTTTGCTACTCAAAATTCCGACCGTTGCTGTGCTATGCGCCAGCTATCCCAAAATATCTATCCACCTAACGGTCATATCAGTCAATGGCATTTATGTCTTATCATGTCAGGCTGCTCCCTAGGCTATAAATAGCCACCCCCTACAATCACTAGTTGGTTGGCTGCTCCGAGAGAAACTGACACTTGTCATTTGAGAGCAACCCATCCTCTGAGGACTTTGAGCGAAAATCATCAAGTGAGGAAAAACCCAAAACCCAAACACCTACAAACCCCAAGTGATTGAGCATCACTGAAGAGATTGATCCTGCGTGGATCCGACGCTTGTTACCTTTGAAGACTGTGCTTCTTCCAGACGGTTAGGCGTCATGGTCTAGAGCATCCAATAGGAATTGTGGATCGCTGAGTGACCGAGTTTGTGAAGGTTTGGAAGTCGCCTAAAGACTTACCACGAGTAATTGGACGAGGTCTGTGTGACCTTAGTTCAAGGAGAATACGGTGAGGACTGGGTGTCCTGAGTTGCGTGTTCAGGACTGGGTGTCCGGGACTATGTGTCCTCGAGTTTAAATACTCAGCCGCTCCAACCAGACGTACAACTGAGACCGCAGTTGGAACTGGTCTACCAAATCATTGTCTTCACCAAGCTTACTAGTTCTATTTCCTCAACTCTTCCATTTCCTCATAACTGTGTTGTGTGCTTGTTCATATCTGTGTTTGAAGACTTTCACTGAAGACTTTCTCAATTTCCTCAGTTCAATTTCTTCAGTCTGTTTGTCTTCATCCTGTGTTATCCTGTGCTTACGCTTCTGTACTCTGTGCCTGTCTTCATTTTATCATGATGACTATGCTTGTATTCTGTTATGTTTACTTTTGAGTACTCATTCCGCTGCTAGTAGTTCTTCGCTAAGGAATTTCCTCACCGGCAAATTCCTTAGTGAAGAATTTAATAAAAATCGCCTATTCACCCCCCCTCTTGTCGATATAACGCACTTTTAGGGTGACACAGAACTAGCTCCAATTCATCAATGTAATGTAGGCATGTATTCCGAATATAGTCATACGTGCTTATGGAAAAGAACTTTCATGACATCTTTTGTCCTACCCTCCCGTGGCAGCGGGGTCCTATTGGAAACTAAGGGATATTAAGGCCTCCTTTTAATAGAGTACTGGACCAAAGCATTAACACATGGTGAATACATGAACTCCTCAAACTACGGTCATCATCGGGAGTGGTCCCAATTATTGTCACTTCAGGGTTGCGAGATCATAACACATAGTAGGTGACTATAGAATTGCAAGATATGGTCAAGAACTCTCATATATTGATGAAAACATAATAGGTTCAGATCTGAAATCATGGCACTCGGGCCCTACTGACAAGCATTAAGCATAGCAAAGCCATAGCAACATCAATCTCAGAACATAGTGGATACTAGGGATCAAACCCTAACAAAACTAACTCGATTACATGATAAATCTCATCCAACCCATCACCGTCTAGCAAGCCTACGATGGAATTACTCACGCACGGCGGTGAGCATAATGAAATTGGTGATGGAGGATGGTTGATGATGACGATGGCGATGGATTCCCCTCTCCGGAGCACCGAACGGACTCCAAATCAGCCCTCCCGAGAGAGTTTAGGGCTTGGTGGTGGCTCCGTATCGTAAAACGTGATGAATCCTTCTCCCTGGGTTTTTTCTGCCCGAAAGTGAATATATGGAGTCAGGGTTGAGGTCGGTGTAGCGTCAGGGGGCCCACGACGCAGGTGGCGCGCCCCCACCCTCGTGGACAGGTGGAGGCCCCCCTGACATGGATCTTCCTTCCCGTATTTTTTATATATTCCAAAATAATTCTCTGTTGATTTTCAGGTCATTCCGAGAACTTTTATTTCTGCACAAAAATAACACCATGGCAATTTTGCTGAAAACAGCGTCAGTTCGGGTTAGTTCCATTCAAATCATGCAAGTTAGACTCCAAAACAAGGGCAAAAGTGTTTGGAAAAGTAGATACGACGGAGACGTATCAATAGGCTGCTAAGGATTTTGGAAGATCGAATGGTATTTTGAAGACTTTCGTGAACCACATGAACAACTGGGAATGAGCGGATACTCGGTAAGTGCGAGGAATTATCCGTAGGGGTATTCATGTGGCAAAGAACTACAAGGCAGTAGGCACAAAGTATTTTCGGAACAATAGAGAGAATTCCGGTGTATCTTGTAATAACAAGGGCAACTGGGGACTATTGTAAAAATGGCACAAATGCAATGAGCACAAGTTCTCGGGATAATATCATAGAGTATCTTCGGAATCCTTCGGCGCACCAAGCAATCATCTGGGGTGATGGGCTCTCCGGGAGAAAGTAATTATGAGAACCTAGAGTTAGATTTAGTAAAATCAATTAACCCGAATAGAAGAGAGATCAGAGTCCCAGAGTATAGGTCAAGGAATAAAAGATCCTAATACCACCCAAATGGTGACGTGACCCCGTAAGACACACAACCATGTTAGTAAAAAGTTTTGAAATGTCTAGACTCAACTTCAGCCAAGGAGTGTGGAAGGGGGATTCCTACAGGCAGTCGGCTCTGATACCAACTTGTGACGCCCCCGATTTGACCGTACACTTATTATACACGCAAATGTGTACAATCAAGATCAAGGACTCATGGGAAGATATCACAACACAACTCTAGACACAAAATAAAATTATACAAGCTTTATATTACAAGCCAGGGGCCTCGAGGGCTCGAAAACACAAGAGTCAGCGGAAGGAATAATATCTGAGTATGGACATAAGGTTAAACAAGTTTGCCTTAAGAAGGCTAACACAAAAGTAGAAACGACTAAAAATGCAAGGCCTCCTGCCTGGGACCTCCTAACTACTCCTCGAAGTCAAACTCCACATAGAACCATCCTCGGGATCCTCTGGCTCCTGGACTCCAGCATCTGTTTGCGACAACCAGGTATAGAAAGGGGGAAAAGGGGGAGCAAAGCAACCGTGAGTACTCACCCAAAGTACTCACAGGGGGAAAGGGGGAAGCAAAGCAACCGTGAGTACTCATCCAAAGTACTCGCAAGCAAGGAACTACACTACATATGCATTGGTATCAATGAAAGGGGTAGTATATGTGGACTGAACTGCAGAATGCCAGAATAAGAGGGGGATAGCTAGTCCTAGCGAAGACTACGCTTCTGGCAGCCTCCATCTTGAAGCAGTAGAAGAGAGTAGATGGTAAGATAACCAAGTATCATCCCATAGCATAATCCTACCCGGCGATCCTCCCCTCATCGCCTTGTGAGAGAGCGATCACCGGGTTGTATCTGGCACTTGGAAGAGTGTGTCTTATTAAGTATCCGGTTCTAGTTGTCATAAGGTTAAGGTACAACTCCGGGTCATCCTTTTATTGAGGGACACGACTATTCGAATAGATAAACTTCCCTGCAGGGGTGCACCACATTTCCCAACACGCTTGATCCCCTTTGGCCGGACACACTTCCTTGGGTCAAGCCCGGCCTCGGAAGATCAACATGTCGCAGCCCTACCTAGGCACAATAGAGAGGTCAGCGCGCCGGTCTAAATCCTATGGCGCAGGGGTCTCGGCCCATCGCCCATTGCACACCTGCACGTTGCAAGGGCAGCCAGAAACAGACCTAGCCTCCCTAATACAAGAGCAGGCGTTCCAGTCCAATCTGGCGTGCGTCGCTTAGTCGCTGACGTCAAGAAGGCTTCGGCTGATACCACGACGTCGAGTGCCCATAACTGTTCCCACGTAGTTGGTTAGTGCGTATAGGCCAGTGGCCAGACTCAGATCAAATACCAAGATCTCGTTAAGCGTGTTATTTGGAAGTAACTGTGGACGCCGAGAAGGGCCAGTCCCACCTCTCTCCAAGGTGGTCTGACCCTGCCCTGTCGCTCCGCCACAAAGATCCACCCAAAGGTTCGTCGGGACAAAGGTCCTTTCAGCCCCCAATCTGTGAATCACTCGCGGGTACTCTACGAGCCGACCCGTCTTTAGTCATCACATGTATCATGTATATAAGTATATACGCGTGATCACCTCCCTAGTGATCACGGCCCGATAGTATAGCACGGCAGACTGACAAGAATGTAGGGCCACTGATGATAAACTAGCATCCTAAACTAAGCATTTAGGATTGCAGATAAGGTATCAACAACTGTAGCAACAATGATAGGCTATGCAATAGAATAGGATTAACGGAAAGCAGTAACATGCTACACTACTCTAATGCAAACAGTACAGAGAAGAATAGGCGGTATCTGGTGATCAAGGGGGGGCTTGCCTGGTTGCTCTGACAAGTAGGGGCCGTCAACAACGTAGTCGGTCGGGGCACCAACAACGGCGTCAGTCTCATAGTCTACCGGAGAGAAGAGGGGGAAGAAACAATGAATACAATGCAAACAGATTCGTATCGACGCATGACATGACAAGTAATGGTGCTAGGTGTTCCCTAACGCAGTACGAGGTGATACCGCCGAAAGGGGAAAACATTCGGGAAAGTATCCCCGGTGTTTCACGTTTTCGGACAGATGAACCGGAGGGGGAAAGTTGCGTGTTCACTATGCTAGGGATGTGTGGCGGATGAACGGGCTGCGTATCCGGATTCATCTCGTCGTTCTAAGAAACTTTCATGTACAAAACTTTTTCATCCGAGCTATGGTTTTATTTTCTATGATTTTTTAAAGTTTCAAAATTATCCCGCAATTTCTAGAATTCTTTTTAATTTCAAAAATTACTAAAAGATAAATGCTAGGGGTACCCAGCAAAGTGTACCCAGCACTAGAAAGGAAGCTTACATGTGGGTCCCGGTGCTGAGTCAGCACGTTGACTCGGCACTGACTCAGCAAGTCTTATCTAAAGGAATAGTACGGTGGCTCCCGGTCGTCAGTGTGTTAATTAAATAAAACCGGCATTTAATAGGTTAATTAAACTGCATGGGGCCCGGCTGTCATAGCGTCAGAAGAGGGATTTAATTAGCGCTAATGATGCACCACGTCAGCGACTTCACCGGCGACGAGGCCGAGCACCGGCGATGGCCGTCCGACCGATTCCGGTGTCCATTCGTCGCGTGGCTTGGCCTGGCGTGTTCCTGGGAGCAAGCCGCATCCGTAGGTGGTGGTACAAGTCGCCGGGGCGGCGTGTAGCGGCAGTGGCGGGCCGGGCGGCCGCGGGCAGCTGAAGGCGGAGCGGGCGGGGGCAACGACCCGGGTGGGTGTGGGCCAGTGGCGGCCAGGGGGTGTGGGTAGCGGACAGGGGGAGCGGCGTGCAACGAGTAGCAGGCCATGATAAGCACAAACGTTAGGGAGCTGTAGCACGCACGGGCGGGCATGGTCGGCGGAGCACGGGGCCGAGGGAGTGCGGCGACTGGAGCTGTAGCACGCACGGGCGGGCGTGGCCGGCGGAGCGCGGGGCCGGGGGAGTGCGGCGACTGGAGCTGCAGCATGCACGGGTGGGCGTGGCCGGCGGAGCGCGGGGACGGGGGAGTGCGGCAACAGCAGACGGTCAGTAGCAGCGGGTGCCGCGGTCGCTGGGCACCGGCAGCGGGCAAGGGCGGGCGGCAGCGAGTGCGGGCGCTCGGGCAGGGGTGGCACGAGAACATGGCCAGGGGCTCGCAGGCGTCGAGCGGAGCAGGGGAACACGGCAGGGGCACTAGCTTCAGCGAGCTCGGTCACGTCGGCGGTGGCACCCTACAGAGACGGAGAACATAGGGGGAAGAGGGCAATCGACGGAGGGCCTCACATTGCAGCGATAGGGCTTGGCACCAGGCTCGGGGAGGCCATCAGCGAGCGGATCGACGAGGTGGACGACGACGGTCATGGTTGAGGAAGAAGGCCGATGGCGACGACTCGAGGCGCTTCGGCTCGACCTGGCGCTTGTAGACGATGTAGAAGAGGACGGTGGTGCTCCTCGACCAGTCGGGGCTGCGCGGGGTTGACCAGTGGCTGCGGCAAATGGCAAGCGGTGGCAACGACAGCGGTCGGGCGGTTGCGGGAGAGAGAGAGGCGGCGCGAGGGAGATCAAGGGGAAAGGGGAAATGGTCTGTCTAAGTAGGCAGGGGGCGCCGAGGGATGCATGCCACAGCACAGGTCGGTGTCATGGCGGGCATCCGCCATGGCCACGGGGTAGCATACAGGGTAGAGAGGGGATTTGCGTTGGTGGGCTGGGCCAATTGGGTGGCCGAGGCCCAGGTGGGGGTTGGGGCTTTTCTCTTCTTCTTTTTTTTGTTTTGTTTCACCTTTTCTTTTTTTAATGGTTATAGTTTTATAAAATACACAAATGGTTCCTAAATTAGTATTACTATATTTACTACTGCCACATTAATTTGGGTAGCTAAATTAAATAAAAGTAAAATAGTTTAACATTTTATAAAATAAAAAAGGCATTTAATTAATTGATTCTTGTGATGTTTTATTTATTTTGGAGCATTTACACATTTTATAAAAGTGTGGTTTCTCCACCATAATTACCTACGCATTATTTGGCACAACCCGAACATTTTAGTTTTATAGTTTGAAAACTTTTGTTGTTTGCCTTTAATTAAATTTGAATTTGCATCTTTTTGAACTAACGCAAGTTTATCAACCGTAACCGTGGTGAAATGGCAACATTAACATGGGATTACTGTAGATCCGGGCATCACAAAAAGCCACAGTGCGCTCGTGCCTTTGTCTTCTCCCCCCTGCCTACTGTGCTCGTCTGCGAGCGTGGACAGCTTCTGGTGCCTTTCGTCGCCGTTCACCGGTCTCCAGAGAACTTCGGTGGCGCCACGTACCCCCTCTCGCTCCGTCTATATATAGATCCATTCCCTCCGTTTCGAAGCCTCACACCGCACCACACAACCACCACACCCGCATAGAGAAATAGTAGCCCGGTCGGGCAGGCCTCTAGCCATCGACCTCGACTAGAGATCGCCGGCCATCCCCGTAGCCCAACCACCCCACTCCAGAGCTCCTCTAGCACTACCAACTTCTCAGGCACGTCGTTGGGGATCCTCTGGTGTCGCCTAGACGCAGCTGAGCCCCTGGAGTCGCCCCTCGCCGTCGCCTTCTTCCTCTTCGGCGAGCCCCGTCCACCACTGCCGCTTGCGAGCTTGATTGCGGGCAACTCCGGCCATCCCCCAAAAAGCCACGAGTACGGGCAGGTGCGCCATGACCCCCTCTCCACTTCTATCCCTCTGGTTTTGCCCAAAACCCACTCGTCACTGGCGTACGATCCGGCGGAGCGCCGCCGCGCTCTGTTTCCTCTCGTCCCCTCTCTCTCCTGACCGGTGGGACCCGGTGTCATCCTCACCACTCGCACCCGAAGCGGTACGAGTGGAGGCGTATCCTGGCTTTATGCCATCGACATCACCCCTCCCCCAGGTTTTCTGATTTATTCAAAATAATTCAAATCTTTGACCACAACTTTGACCAGTGATAACTCCTAGCTCCTAAGTCCAAATGAGTTGATTCTTTTTGCATTGTGTTTGTTTCAAAAAGCACTAGTAGCACACTAAAATTTGGAATTTTCCTTGTTGTCTAGAATTTCTGGTGATTTTCATAATGGTTTTTGTTATTTTGTTTTGTGGTTTTTAATTATTTTCAGAAGAAGGATCTTGCCTTGAAGGCAACCAGGAGGGGTGTGACCATCCTCTGCACTAAGTCAAGCCACACCAGCATTTGGATGGTGTCATTTCAATATCTATGATTGTTTCTACTTAAATATGAGTTCTTATATGCATTTAAAAATTTGTTAAATAAATATGATTGCTTGCTAGTTACTTTGTCATTCTTGAAATGCTTGTTTAAGTTATTGGTTGAATGCATGGACTAGTTTGGTCTAATAGAATAAAATTTTGCCTTAGTTGTATTGCTACGATAAATAATATAGTTCTTTTGTTAAGTGATATTTTCATATAAATTATGAGTTAGTAAAAATATTGCATGATAATAAAAGTTGGGAAAGAACCAGTAAAGTTTAATCATGAGTAGTGCAAGCAAGTTATGTTGATAAGTTTGATCCGTACATTGGAGTTGTATGCTTTTCACATTGAATAGCTGCATGATCATGGCATCGTATGACTTGGTATGTAGTTTAAATTTTTATTCAAATTAAACCTGTTAATAAGTCCACTTGAATATGACGTTGATCAAGTCATGGTGCCACTGAATCGGGTTTTCTCAGTGCGACCACATTTACCTTGTGGGAGGTCTTGATTCGGCCCTTTGTTGTGCCCCTCGCTGGTGCCTCCAACGAGGGAAGGTTATGGGTGTGCATACCCTGGCCCGGTAAGCAGACATAACCTTGTGTGCCCGTTTGTTTTTATGGTACCTTGTCCCCGTTTGGGACCGTTCTGCCACGACGGTGGCCGTTGGTGTCTTTGGTAGACACGCGGCCACCCAGGACATAGCCCTGAGAGGGAGTTTTTCGGAGTGGCCAGGAGAGTGTCATGACAAGGGGAGGGTTTCGTTGGAATGTCGTGGTCCACCCGAATGGGAGGGCGAGGCCGTGGATTCCGTGGTGTGGGTAAAGTGCACTACCTCTGTAGAGTGTATTAAATCTATCGAGAGCCGCGTCCTCGGTTATGGGCACAACTCGGAAGTAAGTCACACCATGGATCAACTTTTATAATTAATCTTGCACACTAAATAACTGTTGATGGCACTGATGATTCTGGAGATCATGAGCCGATCATGAGTGATTGGTTTCAGTTGTGATCCGGGTATGATCACTGTTTGGTTACAAGGTAACCCGTCTGGTAAGCGAGTCCGTGAGACTTGGTGCACATGTTGGATTCACCGCATTAGTAGCATTACTTGCATTGCATTAACCTGATTAATTGTCATGATATTGTTTGTCATTATGCTTATGTTTGTTGTGAGCTTGCAAGTACATTCAATGTACTGACTTGGCGTGTCATGCCAGTTTTTAGGCAAGTCATTTCGCATCGGAGAGCTTTCCGCGTCTAGGCCGTGTCCATGTCAGTGTCCCTGTGCTATGGAGTTCCACTTCATCGTTCTTCCACTGTCGCGTAGTTCGTGTAATCGAGGCCCCTTTATGTTCATTAAATAATGTACATAATGTTCAGCCGCACCGTGTGTGCCGCTTGGCCTCTCATCTCGATGTAATATCAGACTTGTGTAATCCGCTAGAATTAATAAAGCGGTTGTTTCTGTACCATGTTGTTGTGTGTTGCCAGAAGACTTGATCTCTGGGCTGGCAATGCAAGGTAAACCGGTTGCTCTGAGCTAGGATGCCACATCCCATTGTTCTATGTTGACATGAGAAAAAAAATTGAAAGCAATAAGAGGCAATGGATATCGTTTCGTCCCCAAAGGTGGGACGTTCCCTATCAAAAACCATCATGCTTGTGGTGAGAAGCTCCGTTTTGTGAGAAGCATATACCCAAACCTGCCCCAAATGGGATAAAATTTGTACCATGGCATGTTGATGCCACTCCATGATAGCATGCCAAGTTTCCTGAACTTCAGACGAGTTTTGGATTTACTAGAATTTAAAAACCACGCATCTCAATGTTTTGCCGGCAATCAACGGTGCCCTGGTGTTCGAAATTCATTTCCATTTCTTGCATGGGACCTAAGCATGCACCCGAGGACACAGATTTGATTTTTCAACCAATTTATATGCACTGGAGCATGTGCATGTAGTTCGAATTTGAATTATGCACATAAATGCATTAATAACTCAGTTAATGCATAAAAATGTCCAAAGGAACCCCGAAAAATCACAAAAATTTACACAACACCCCTGTTGCTCTATGTTGACACGAGAAAAAAAATTGAAAGCAATAAGAGGCAATGGATATCGTTTTGTCCCCAAAGGTGGGACGTTCCCTGCCAAAAACTATCATGCTTGTTGTGAGAAGCTTCGGTTTGTGAGAAGCATATACCCAAACATGCCTAAATGGGACAAAATTTGTACCACGACATGTTGATGCCGCTCCATGATAGCATGCCAAGTTTCATGAAATTTCAGACAAGTTTTTGATTTACTAGAATTTAAAAAACAGACATCTCAATGTTTTGTCGGCAATCAACGGTGCCCTGGTGTTTCAAATTCATAACCATTTCTTGCATGGGACCTAAGCATGCACACAAGGACACAGATTCGATTTTTCAACCAATTTATATGCACTGGAGCATGTGCATGTAGTTCAAATTTGAATTATGCACATAAATGCATTGAAAACTCAGTTAATGCATAAAAATGTCCAAACGAACCCCAAAAAATCACAAAAATTTGCACAACACTCCTGTTGTTCTATGTTGACACTCAAAAAAAATTGAAAGCAATAAGAGGCAACAGATATCGTTTCGTCCCCAAAGGTGGGACGTTCCCTACCGAAAACCAGCATGCTTGTTGTGAGAAGCTCCGGTTTGTCAGAAGCATATACCCAAACCTGGCCCAAATGGGACAAAATTTGTACCACGGCATGTTGATGCCACTCCATGATAGCATGCCATGCTTCATGAATTTCAGACCAGTTTTGGAGTTACTAGAATTTAAAAACCAGGCATCTCAATGTTTTGCCGGCAATCAACAGTGCCCCGGTGATTCAGATTCATTCCCATTTCTTGCATGGGACCTAAGCATGCACCCGAGGGCATAGATTTGATTTTTCAACCAATTTATATGCACTGGAGCATGTGCATGTAGTTCAAATTTGAATTATGCACATAAATGCATTGAAAACTCAGTTAATGCATAAAAATGTCCAAACGTACCCCAAAAAATCACAAAAAATCGCACAACACTCCTGTTGTTCTATGCTGACACTCAAAAAAATTTGAAAGCAATAAGAGGCAACGGATATCGTTTCGTCCCCAAAGGTGGGGCGTTCCCTACCGAAAACCATCATGCTTGTTGTGAGAAGCATATACCCAAACCTGCCCCAAATTGGACAAAATTTGTACCACAGCATGTTGATGCCGCTCCATGATAGCATGCCAAGTTTCGTGAATTTCAGATGAGTTTTGGATTTACTAGAATTTAAAAACTAGGCATCTCAATGTTTTGCCGGCAATCAACGGTGCCCTGGTGTTTCAAATTCATTACCATTTCTTGCATGGGACCTAAGCATGTACACAAGGACACAGATTTGATTTTTCAACCAATTTATATGCACTGGAGCATGTGCATGTAGACAATAAATCAAGTAGATTGCACACAATTTATTATCACCAACCGTGTGAGATGCGGCACAAAATATTTTGGAGCACCGCCGGTCTGATGACACTTTGCGTGCCAGTTTTTTGGCTGAAGTGATTCCAAATTTTCAGCTTCCGTGGAAATATCTACCACCCCGCCCCCTCCCCCTTACCAAAAGCCACATTTCCCCTCTTTCTGCCTTCCTTTCCAAGTTGAAACCTTCACTCCTTGCTTACAGCGTCGCCGCCTCCTTGCCAGCGACCCTTCTTCACGCTGCTCAGCCTCGCCTATCCAGGCAGGTAATCCACACCCGACCCCCATCCTCCTCCTTCCATATCCCACATGCCCCGACCGCCGGTGCGACACCTTCCACCCAAATCACCGACCCCTCCACCAAATAAGCACCGGCATAAGCCATGGTGCATGCAGTATAACCAGGACCTCAAGGAGCATTTGGCAGCGGAGAAGCAAATCACAGCCGCATGCGTGGATAAGGTCGCGATAGCTGCCATTCTTGCCGACCCCCAGATCTTGAAGGAGCAGCTTGCCATTTGCTAGCTACGCAGGTTATGCATGCTCGGTTTACCCGTTGCATGTACTGCTCCTGCCTTTCCTTCACAAATTCTAGTGAATTGTGCTATCTAATTTTACCATGCAATCTGTTGCTCTAGTGTATATGTTCTATATGGCATGCAGTGTGGTGCTCACTTATTAACTGTTTTGTTAATTAGTTGTCATCCTCAGTTAACTATTTGGTTCAATTCTGCAAATGTGATGTTCAATTCTTCAGGCTGCAATTTTGTATTGTCTTCCATGTGAGAAATAAATCGAATTTATCTTTACAAAATTGTGGGTGCATTCTGTTATTGTATACCATGTGAGGAATAAATTGAATTTGGCTATAGTAAATACATGAGAAACAAATACAATTGCTACAATTGGCTGTAGTTAACTGTTTGGTTGACTGTCTGATATTTTATTAGGAGTATGTTATATTGTGTAATGTGGTGCTCAGTTAATGTTTGGTTCATTTGTTGTGGTGTTTAGTTAACTGCTTGGTTCAATGTTATATTGTGCAATGTGGTGCTCAGTTAATGTTTGGTTCATTTGTTGTGGTGTTTAGTTAACTGATTGGTTCAATTCTGCAATGTGATGTCCAATTGTCATGGGTAGAATTTTGTATTGTTGTGCATGTTGAGGAATAAATCGAATTTGGCTGCACTTAATAAATGAGAAACATATACAAGTGCTATATTTCCTAGTTCTTAATCATGCTTGGTTTGGATAAATGGGTTTTCCCTGTGGCTGTTGGGGAACGTTGCAGAAAATTAAAAATTTTCCTACGGTTTCACCAAGATCCATCTATGAGTTCATCTAAGCAACGAGTCTAGGGAGAGAGTTTGCATCTACATACCACTTGTAGATCGCGTGCGGAAGCTTGCAAGGTGATGATGTAGTCGTACTCGACGTGATCCAAATCACCGATGACCAGCGCCGAACGGACGGCACCTCCGCGTTCAACACACGTATGGGACGGGAGACGTCTCCTCCTTCTTGATCCAGCAAGGGGGAAGGAGAGGTTGATGAAGATCCAGCAGCACGACGGCGTGGTGGTGGATGCAGGGCGTCACAGCAGCAGGGCTTCGCCGAGACTACGAGGGAGAGACGTAACGGGGGGAGGTGGAGGCGCCAGGGGCTGGTGTGTGAAGTCCCTCCTCTCCCCCACTATATATAGGGGTGCCAGGGGGGCGCCGGCCCTAGTAGATGAGATCTACTAGGGGGGCGGCGGCCTAGGGGAGGTTTCCCTCCCCCCCAAGGCACCTAGGGGTGCCTTCCACCACTAGGACTCCTCCTAGGGGGAAACCCTAGGCGCATGGGCCTATAGGGGCTGGTGCCCTTGGCCCATGATGGCCAAGGTGCACCCCCTACAGCCCATGTGTCCCCCCGGGACAGGTGGCCCCACCCGGTGGACCCCCGGGACCCTTCCGGTGGTCCCGGTACAATACCGATAACCCCGAAACTTGTCCCGATGCCTAAAATAGCACTTCCTATATATAATTCTTTACCTCTGGACCATTCCGGAACTCCTCGTGACGTCCGGGATCTCATCCGGGACTCCGAACAACATTCGGGTTTCTGCATATACATATCTTCATAACCCTAGCGTCACCGAACCTTAAGTGTGTAGACCCTACGGGTTCGGGAGACATGCAGACATGACCGAGACGCTCTCAGTCAATAACCATCAGCGGGATCTGGATACCCATGATGGCTCCCACATGCTCCTCGATGTTGTCATCAGATGAACCACTATGTCGAGGATTCGATCAAACCCTGTATGCAATTCCCTTTGTCAATCGGTACGTTACTTGCCCGAGACTCGATCGTCGGTATCCCAATACCTTGTTTAGTCTCGTTACCGGCAAGTCACTTTACTCGTACCGTAATGCATGATCCCGTGTCCAACACCTTGGTCACATTGAGCTCAATATGATGATGCATTACCGAGTGGGCCCAGAGATACCTCTCCGTCATACGGAGTGACAAATCCCAGTCTCGATCCGTGTCAACCCAACAGCTACTTTCGGAGATACATGTAATGCACCTTTATAGTCACCCAGTTACGTTGTGACGTTTGATACACCCAAGGCACTCTTACGGTATCCGGGAGTTACACGATCTCATGGTCGAAGGAAGAGATACTTGACACTTGCAAAGCTCTAGCAAAACGAACTACACGATCTTTTATGCTATGCTTAGGATTGGGTCTTGTCCATCACATCATTCTCCTAATGATGTGATCCCGTTATCAACGACATCCAATGTCCATAGTCAGGAAACCATGACTATCTGTTGATCACAACGAGCTGGTCAACTAGAGGCTTACCAGGGACATAGTGTGGTCTAAGTATTCACACGTGTATTATGATTTCCGGATAATACAGTTATAGCATGAATAAAAGACAATTATCATGAACAATGAAATATAATAATACTTTTATTATTGCCTCTAGGGCATATTTCCAACAGTCTCCCACTTGCACTAGAGTCACCAATCTAGTTACATTGTGATGAATCGAACACCCATAGAGATCTGGTGTTGATCATGTTTTGCACGCGAGAGAGGTTTAGTCAGCGGATCTGCGACATTCAGATCCGTGTGCACTTTGCAAATCTCTATGTCTCCATCTTGAACATTTTCACGGATGGAGTTGACACGACGCTTGATGTGCCTGGTCTTCTTGTGAAACCTGGGCTCCTTTGCGAGGGCAATAGCTCCAGTGTTGTCACAGAAGAGTTTGATCGGCCCCAACGCATTGGGTATGACTCCTAGGTCGGTGATGAACTCCTTCACCCAAATCGCTTCATGTGCTGCCTCCGAGGCTGCCATGTACTCCGCTTCACACGTAGATCCCGCCACGACGCTCTGCTTGCAGCTGCACCAGCTTACTGCTCCACCATTCAACATATACACGTATCCGGTTTGTGACTTAGAGTCATCCAGATCTGAGTCGAAGCTAGCGTCGACGTAACCCTTTACGACGAGCTCTTCGTCTCCTCCATAAACGAGAAACATGTCCTTTGTCCTTTTCAGGTACTTCAGGATATTCTTGACCGCTGTCCAGTGTTCCTTGCCGGGATTACTTTGGTATCTTGCTACCAAACTTACGGCAAGGTTTACATCGGGTCTGGTACACAGCATGGCATTCATAATAGATCCTATGGCTGAAGCATAGGGGATGACACTCATCTCTTCTTTATCTTTTGCCGTGGTCGGTGACTGAGCTGAGCTCAGTCTCATACCCTGTAACATAGGCAAGAACCCCTTCTTGGACTGATCCATTCTGAATCTCTTCAAAATCTTATCAAGGTATGTGCTTTGTGAAAGACCTATGAGGCGTCTCGATCTATCTCTATAGATCTTGATGCCTAATATATAAGCAGCTTCTCCAAGGTCCTTCATTGAAAAACACTTATTCAAGTAGGCCTTAATGCTGTCCAGAAATTCTATATTATTTCCCATCAGGAGTATGTCATCTACATATAATATGAGAAATGCTACAGAGCTCCCACTCACTTTCTTGTAAACGCAGGCTTCTCCATAAGTCTGCATAAACCCAAACGCTTTGATCATCTCATCAAAGCGAATGTTCCAACTCCGAGATGCTTGCACCAGTCCATAAATGGATTGCTGGAGCTTGCATACTTTGTTAGCGTTCCGAGGATCGACAAAACCTTCCGGCTGCATCATATACAGTTCTTCCTTAAGATGCCCGTTAAGGAATGCTGTTTTGACGTCCATCTGCCATATCTCATAATCATAGTATGCGGCAATTGCTAACATGATTCGGACGGACTTTAGCTTCGCTACGGGAGAGAATGTCTCGTCGTAGTCAATCCCTTGAACCTGTCGATAACCCTTAGCGACAAGTCGAGCTTTATAGATGGTAATATTACCATCCGCGTCCGTCTTCTTCTTAAAGATCCATTTGTTTTCTATCGCTCGCCGATCATCGGGCAAGTCTGTCAAAGTCCATACTTTGTTTTCATACATGGATTCTATCTCGGATTTCATGGCTTCAAGCCATTTGTTGGAATCCGGGCCCGCCATTGCTTCTTCATAGTTCGAAGGTTCATTGTTGTCTAACAACATGATTTCCAGGACAGGGTTGCCGTACCACTCTCGTGCGGAACGTGTCCTTGTGGACCTACGAAGTTCAGCAGTAACTTGATCCGAAGTGCCTTGATCATTATCATGGTTTTCCTCTTCAGTTGGTGTGGGCATCATAGGAACGGTTTCCTGTGCTGCGTCACAATCCCGCTCAAGAGGTAGTACTTCATCGAGTTCTACTTTCCTCCCACTTACTTCTTTCGAGAGAAACTCTTTTTCCAGAAAGCATCCGTTCTTGGCAACAAAGATCTTGCCTTCGGATCTTAAGTAGAAGGTATACCCTACAGTTTCCTTAGGGTATCCTATGAATACGCATTTTTCCGACTTGGGTTCGAGCTTTTCAGGTTGAAGTTTCTTGACATAAGCATCGCATCCCCAAACTTTTAGAAACGACAGCTTAGGTTTCTTTCCAAACCATAATTCATACGGTGTCGTCTCAACGGATTTCGACGGAGCCCTATTTAAAGTGAATGTAGCTGTCTCTAGAGCGTATCCCCAAAATGATAGCGGTAAATCGGTAAGAGACATCATAGACCGCACCATATCCAATAGAGTGCAATTACGACGTTCGGACACACAGTTTCGCTGAGGTGTTCCAGGCGGCGTGAGCTGTGAAACGATTCCACATTTCTTTAAGTGTGTACCAAATTCGTGACTTAAGTATTCTCCTCCACGATCTGATCGTAAGAATTTTATCTTTCGGTCATGTTGATTCTCCACCTCATTCTGAAATTCCTTGAACTTTTCAAAGGTCTCAGACTTGTGTTTCATTAAGTAGACATACCCATATCTACTCAAGTCATCTGTGAGAGTGAGAACATAACGATATCCTCCGCGAGCCTCAACGCTCATTGGACCGCACACATCGGTATGTATGATTTCCAACAAGTTGGTAGCTCGCTCCATTGTTCCGGAGAACGGAGTCTTGGTCATTTTGCCCAAGAGGCATGGTTCGCACGTGTCAAACGATTCATAATCAAGAGACTCTAAAAGTCCATCGGCATGGAGCTTCTTCATGTGCTTGACACCAATGTGACCAAGGCGGCAGTGCCACAAGTATGTGGGACTATCGTTATCAACTTTAAATCTTTTGGCATCTACACTATGAACATGTGTAATATTACGCTCGAGATTCATTAAGAATAAACCATTGACCATCGGAGCATGACCATAAAACATATCTCTCATATAAATCGAACAACCATTATTCTCAGACTTAAATGAGTAGCCATCTCGTATTAAACGTGATCCTGATACAATGTTCATGCTCAAACTTGGCACTAAATAACAATTATTAAGGTTCAAAACTAATCCCGTAGGTAAATGTAGAGGCAGCGTGCCGACGGCGATCACATCGACTCTGGAACCATTCCCGACGCGCATCGTCACCTCGTCCTTTGCCAGTTTCCGTTTATTCCGCAGCTCCTGCTGTGAGTTACAAATATGAGCAACGGCACCGGTATCAAATACCCAGGAGTTACTACGATTACTGGTAAGGTACACATCAATCACATGTATATCAAATATACCTTTGGTGTTGCCGGCCTTCTTATCCGCTAAGTATTTGGGGCAGTTCCGCTTCCAGTGACCCTTCCCCTTGCAATAAAAGCACTCAGTCTCAGGCTTGGGTCCATTCTTTGACTTCTTCCCGGTAACTGGCTTACCAGGCGCGGCAACATCTTTTCCGTCCTTCTTGAAGTTCTTCTTACCCTTGCCCTTCTTGAACTTAGTGGTCTTATTGACCATCAACACTTGATGTTCTTTCTTGATTTCAGCCTCTGCTGACTTCAGCATCGAGAACACTTCAGGAATGGTCTTTTCCATTCCCTGCATGTTGTAGTTCATCACAAAGCTCTTGTAGCTTGGTGGGAGCGACTGGAGGATTCTGTCAATGACCGCCTCATCTGGGAGGTTAATGTTCAGCTGGGTCATACGGTTGTGCAACCCAGACATCTTCAGGATGTGCTCACTGACAGAACTATTTTCCTCCATCTTACAACTGTAGAACTTGTCGGAGACATCATATCTCTCGACCCGGGCATGAGCTTGAAAAACTAGTTTCAGCTCTTCGAACATCTCATATGCTCCGTGATGCTCAAAACGCTTTTGGAGCCCCGGTTCTAAGCTGTAAAGCATGCCGCACTGAACGAGGGAGTAATCATCAGCGCGAGACTGCCAAGCATTCATAATGTCTTGGTTCTCTGGGACGGGAGCGTCACCTAGCGGTCCTTCTAGGACATATTGTTTCCTGGCAGCTATGAGGATGATCCTCAGGTTCCGGACCCAGTCCGTATAGTTGCTGCCATCATCTTTCAGCTTGGTTTTCTCTAGGAACGCGTTGAAGTTCATGTTGACATTAGCGTTGGCCATTGATCTACAAGACATATTTGCAAAGGTTTTAGACTAAGTTCATGATAATAAAGTTCTAATCAAATTATGAACTCCCACTTAGATTAGACATCCCTTTAGTCATCTAAGTGTTACACGATCCGAATCGACTAGCCCGTGTCCGATCATCACGTGAGACGGACTAGTCATCGTCGGTGAACATTTTCATGTTGATCGTATCTTCCATACGACTCGTGTTCGACCTTTCGGTCTCCGTGTTCCGAGGCCATGTCTGCACATGCTAGGCTCGTCAAGTTAACCCTAAGTGTTTTCGCTGTGTAAAACTGTCTTACACCCATTGTATGTGAACGTAAGAATCCATCACACCCGATCATCACGTGGTGCTTAGAAACGACGAACTGTAGCAACGGTGCACAGTTAGGGGAGAACACTTCTTGAAATTTTATAAGGGATCATCTTATTTACTATCGTCGTCCTAAGTAAACAAGATGCATAATACATAATAAACATCACATGCAATTATATAGTTGTGACATGATATGGCCAATATCATATAGCTCCATTGATCTTCATCTTCGGGGCTCCATGATCATCTTGTCACCGGCTTGACACCATGATCTCCATCATCATGATCTCCATCATCGTGTCTTCATGAAGTTGTCACGCCAACGACTACTTCTACTTCTATGACTAACGTTTAGCAATAAAGTAAAGTAGTTTACATGACGTTATTCAATGACACGCAGGTCATACAAAAAATAATGACAACTCCTATGGCTCCTGCCGGTTGTCATACTCATCGACATGCAAGTCGTGAATCCTATTACAAAGAACATGATCTCATACATCACAATTCATCATTCATCACAACTTCTGGCCATATCACATCACATGATCAATCGCTGCAAAAACAAGTTAGACGTCCTCTAATTGTTGTTGCATCTTTTACGTGGCAGCAATTGGGTTCTAGCAAGAACGTTTTCTTACCTACGAATCACCACAACGTGATTTTGTCAACTTCTATTTACCCTTCATAAGGGCCCTGTTCATCGATTCCGCTCCAACTAAGGTGGGAGAGACAGACACCCGCCAGCCACCTTATGCAACTTGTGCATGTCAGTCGGTGGAACCGGTCTCACGTAAGTGTACGTGTAAGGTTGGTCCGGGCCGCTTCATCCCACAATACCGTTGAGCAAGAAAAGACTAGTAGAGGCAAGTAAGATGACAAAATCCACGCCCACAACAAAGTTGTGTTCTACTCGTGCAAAGAGAACTACGCATAGACCTAGCTCATGATGCCACTGTTGGGGAACGTTGCAGAAAATTAAAATTTTTCCTACGGTTTCACCAAGATCCATCTATGAGTTCATCTAAGCAACGAGTCTAGGGAGAGAGTTTGCATCTACATACCACTTGTAGATCGCGTGCGGAAGCTTGCAAGGTGATGATGTAGTCGTACTCGATGTGATCCAAATCACCGATGACCAGCGCCGAACGGATGGCACCTCCGCGTTCAACACACGTACTGGACGGGAGACGTCTCCTCCTTCTTGATCCAGCAAGGGGGAAGGAGAGGTTGATGAAGATCCAGCAGCACGACGGCGTGGTGGTGGATGCAGGGCGTCACAGCAGCAGGGCTTCGCCGAGACTACGAGGGAGAGACGTAACGGGGGGAGGTGGAGGCGCCAGGGGCTGGTGTGTGAAGTCCCTCCTCTCCCCCACTATATATAGGGGTGCCAGGGGGGCGCCGGCCCTAGTAGATGAGATCTACTAGGGGGGCGGCGGCCTAGGGGAGGTTTCCCTCCCCCCCAAGGCACCTAGGGGTGCCTTCCACCACTAGGACTCCTCCTAGGGGGAAACCCTAGGCGCATGGGCCTATAGGGGCTGGTGCCCTTGGCCCATGATGGCCAAGGCGCACCCCCTACAGCCCATGTGGCCCCCCGGGACAGGTGGCCCCACCCGGTGGACCCCCGGGACCCTTCCGGTGGTCCCGGTACAATACCGATAACCCCGAAACTTGTCCCGATGCCTGAAATAGCACTTCCTATATATAATTCTTTACCTCTGGACCATTCCGGAACTCCTCGTGACGTCCGGGATCTCATCCGGGACTCCGAACAACATTCGGGTTTCTGCATATACATATCTTCATAACCCTAGCGTCACCGAACCTTAAGTGTGTAGACCCTACGGGTTCGGGAGACATGCAGACATGACCGAGACGCTCTCAGTCAATAACCATCAGCGGGATCTGGATACCCATGATGGCTCCCACATGCTCCTCGATGTTGTCATCGGATGAACCACTATGTCGAGGATTCGATCAAACCCTGTATGCAATTCCCTCTGTCAATCGGTACGTTACTTGCCCGAGACTCGATCGTCGGTATCCCAATACCTTGTTCAGTCTCGTTACCGGCAAGTCACTTTACTCGTACCGTAATGCATGATCCTGTGTCCAACACCTTGGTCACATTGAGCTTAATATGATGATGCATTACCGAGTGGGCCCAGAGATACCTCTCCGTCATACGGAGTGACAAATCCCAGTCTCGATCCGTGTCAACCCAACAGCTACTTTCGGAGATACCTGTAATGCACCTTTATAGTCACCCAGTTACGTTGTGACGTTTGATACACCCAAGGCACTCTTACGGTATCCGGGAGTTACATGATCTCATGGTCGAAGGAAGAGATACTTGACACTTGCAAAGCTCTAGCAAAACGAACTACACGATCTTTTATGCTATGCTTAGGATTGGGTCTTGTCCATCACATCATTCTCCTAATGATGTGATCCCGTTATGAACGACATCCAATGTCCATAGTCAGGAAACCATGACTATCTGTTGATCACAACGAGCTGGTCAACTAGAGGCTTACCAGGGACATAGTGTGGTCTAAGTATTCACACGTGTATTACGATTTCCGGATAATACAGTTATAGCATGAATAAAAGACAATTATCATGAACAATGAAATATAATAATACTTTTATTATTGCCTCTAGGGCATATTTCCAACAGTGGCTTGAATTAATATGATGAATCTGCAATGTGATTATTTTTCATCAACATATTTTATTGATAGCATGCGAACCCTTACTTAACCTGATGACTAGCTACCTTATATGTGTTGCAGGGAAACAATGGGAAGCACTGAGGTTTACAATCGAGGTTAGCACGTGCATGGTACGTTGTCTAATAGCACATTATTGTGCAATTGTAGGAACCATTCTAATATTTAGGTTTTTAACAATTTGGTCTTGCACATGTAGGTCCTGCTGTCAGAGGTTTTGACCCACTATTCGACCCTTTTTGGATATGGGGAAATGAGTTGTCCATGAATATCAGTCAAGTCAAGAAACTCAGAAAGATTGTTAGATAAAGAAATTAGCGACAAAAAACAACAAGATCTTTGTCTGCATAATGAAGAAGACATCAGTTCACTACAGGATGGTACCAACTATTATACCTTGCCTTTTTTATTCCTTTGCTGTAGGATCGAAAGTATGTCTAGAGGGGGGGTGATTAGACTACTTGACCAAATAAAAATCTAGCCTTTTCCCAATTTAGTTCTTGGCAGATTTTAGCTATCTTAGCACAAGTCAAGCAATCTCCACACAATTCAAGCAAGCATGCAAAAGAGTATATGAGCAGCGGAAAGTAAAGCATGCAACTTGCAAGAATGTAAAGGGAAAGGGTTTGGAGGATTCAAACGCAATTGGAGACATGGATGTTTTTGTCGTGGTTCCGATAGGTGGTGCTATCATACATCCATGTTGATGGAGACTTCAACCACAGAGGGTAATGGTTGCGCGAGTCCACGGAGGGCTCCACCCACCAAGGGTCCACGAAGAAGCAACCTTGTCTATTCCATCATGGCCGTCGCCCACGAAGGACTTGCCTCACTAGCGGTAGATCTTCACGAAGTAGGCGATCTCCTTGCCCTTACAAACTCCTTGGTTCAACTCCACAATCTTGTCGGAGGCTCCCAAGTGACACCTAGCCAATCTAGGAGACACCACTCTCCAAGAAGTAACAAATGGTGTGTTGATGATGAACTCCTTGCTCTTGTGCTTCAAATGATAGTCTCCCCAACACTCAACTCTCTCTCACAGGATTTGGATTTTGTGGAAAGAAGATTTGAGTGGAAAGCAACTTGGGGAAGGCTAGAGATCAAGATTCATATGGTTGGAATGGAATATCTTGACCTCAACACAAGTGTAGGTGGTTCTCTCTCAGAAAATGTGTATTGGAAGTGTAGGTATGTTCTGATGGCTCTCTCCACAAATGAAGAGTGGGTGGAGGGGTATATATAGCCTCCACACAAAATCTAACCGTTACACACAATTTGCCAAACTCGGTGGGACCGAATGGTTAAACTCGGTCGGACCGATTCAGCAAACCTAGTGACCGTTAGGATTTTCGGTGGGACTGAGATGCAACTCGGTAGGACCGATATGGTTAGGGTTAGGGCATAACGTAATCTCGGTGTGACCGATTACGCAAACTCGGTGGGACCGATTTTGGTAATAAGCTAACCAGAGAGTTGGTCAGGTAAACTCGGTGGGACCGATCCGCTCATCTCGGTGAGACCGAAATGTTACAAAAGGGAAACAGAGAGTTTACATTGCAATCTCGGTGGGACTGATTGCTCATCTCGGTAAGACCGAAACGTTACGAAGGGAAACAGAGAGATTACAATCCCATCTCGGTGAGACCGAGATCCCTATCGGTGAGACCGATTTGCCTAGGGTTTGTGGCAGTGGCTATGACATTTGAAACTCGGTGGCGCCGGATAGAAAGAATCGGTGGGGCCGAGTTTGACTTTTGGTTTAGGTCATATGTGGATGTGGGAAAGTAGTTGAGGGTTTTGGAGCATATCACTAAGCATTTTGAGCAAGCAAGCCATTAAGCAACACCTCATCCCTCCTTGATAGTATTGGCTTTTCCTATAGACTCAATGTGATCTTGGATCACTAAAATATAAAATGTAGAGACTTGAGCTTCAAGCTTGAGCCAAACTTTTTGTCCTTAGAATTTTGAGGGATCCACTTTCCTCATCCATGCCATGCCATTCATTGAGATTTTTGTGAAATATTAACCTTGGAATAATGTTAGCTCAATGAGCTATATGTTGTTAGGAATTACCAAAACCACCCAGGGATAGTTGCACTTTCAATCTCCCCCTTTTTGGTAATTGATGACAACATATAGATCAAAGCTTCGACAAATGATAATAAGAGTGAAAGATATTGTCGCTTTGAGAAGTATGTGAAAAGAAAGATCTCCCCCTAAATTTGTGCATATCTTAAGATTTGCTTTGGACTGCAAATGCACAATGAGTTAGGATCATGGGTTACTCTTCCATGTCACATACATCTTGGTGGAGCGCTCAAAATGATAAGAATTAAATACATGCACTCATCACCAAGCAAAGTGAATGATCATATAAGGATAAGTAAGATAATATCATCTAACAAGCATAAGTGTAGCTTATGATCAACCACATGATCATCAATGTCTCACAGATAATAGCATAGTATCTCAAGAAATCAAAAGACAAACAAAGTTCAACCACCAAAGCAAGAGAGAATAAAAAGAAACGCTCTCTCTCGAAGCCTATGATCTATACATTTTTCTCCCCCTTTGGCAACAAGTTACCAAAAAGTTCATAGAAAATGCATAGCACTAGAACGTCTCTCAAGCTTGGTCTTCAGGTGGTGGTGTCCGGAGAACGCCAAGGACGAAGGCTTCAGTTGATGTGGATGGAGCTGATGGAGTTGGTGCTGGAGCTGGTTGCGCTGAAGTTGTAGCTGGTGCAGATGAAGTGGCTCTAGTGTCTGGAACAGGCACTGCAGTAGACCTCTGAGCTCTAGGCACTCTGGCAAATGCATCAGTGGTTGTCTTGCCCTTCCTCTCCTGCATATCATCTTGAAGTTGCTCCACAACAGACTGAATCTCAGTTACTTTCACATCCAAGTCATAGAATTTTTGCTCCACGATTCTTTCCAAGCTCTCCTGGTTTTGAGTCAGGGTGGCCAGTCCCTTCTCAATCCTCAGAGTGGATGCAATCAGGTAGCCAAGCTGATCTTGCTTGCTTTTCAAAAAGTACTCAGATGCCTCCTCTTGAGTTGGCATCTTGGCAGCCTTCTCTTTCTTTGCTTTCTCCTTCTTCTCTTGAGCTTGTACTGATGATGGTTCATTCTCATTCATCACAACTTGATTGTCCTCAAAGTCAGGATAGATAGGCAAGTGTTCCTTATCCAACAAGTATGTGCATGTGCCCATCTTTGAGTTTATCAACTCCTGGATCTGTGGGGCATATCCACAACTTCTTTTCTGGTCAGCTGTAGTCCTCTTGATAGTCTCAACTATAAGGCTCATGACCTTGAACTTCTATGGCACATCAAATATATGTAGCAAGTTAATTGCATGGCCTCTGATCATTCTGTGACCACCAGACTTGGGCAAGAGAGTGTGCCTAAGGATCCAATTGATTGTAGGCAGCCCTGACAGCAAGTGTTTTACTGACCCAAACTGGTGAGTCTCAAGATCATCTTCAGGAATCTCTTTGTACATGTTTGCCATAGAGTTGTGATCCATCTTCTTCTTGGCATAGACATCCAAGTCATCATCTTCTTCTTCCTTGGGAGCATTGATCAGATTTGCTCATTCCTCAATAGTTGAGTGGTACCTTGTACCTTCAGACATCCATACTATCCTGCCATCTGGATAGAAGTGTGTTGTGGAGTAGAATTGCATTATGAGCTCCTCATTCCACTTTGTGAGCTTCTGCCCAACAAAATCTACAACTCCACAAGCACTGAAGTTGTCAAACACACCAGGATAGTGTTCCTCATTTTCCTTGATATACTTCCAGTCGACCCACCTCATTTCACACACTATAGGCTTCTTGTCCAACAACACTGTCTCATAGAAGTCATGTTGTTCCTTTGTGTGGAACTTGTAATCAACAGCAGTCCTTCTCCTGGTAGCATATGGATCTGTCTCTCTCCATAGCCTCAACCCTAAGTCTCTCCTGATCTTCATGTTCTCAGCCACAGGATGACCATCATTGTGGTCTGGAATCTTGGGTTTGAGATTTCTCAGGACTTGTCCTTCATCATCTTCATCAGCAGCAACTTCAGACACTGGGGCCTTGTTCTTCTCAGCAGCTGGTATACTCCTAGTATTCCTCTTAGGTGCACTCTTGGGCTTGGAGGCTACTTTGGGTGCTTCTTTGGGCTTTGATGAAGCAGCCCCTATCCTGATAGCATCACACATAAGCTTCTGGGCCTTAGGTGCCGGTGCAGCAACCTCTTCTTCCTCTTCCTCTTTAGAATCTCTCATGATTGAGGATCTCCCAAGCACTCTAGCAGTGGTCTTTTTGATCCTCTCTCCCTTCTGCGGTAGCCTCTTTGGGTTCAGATCCCAAAGGGACTTGAGTAGCTGCTCTGGCCTTAGACATTGGAATTCTCTTTGCAGGAACCTTTTGCTTCATGCCTGGCTTGGTGGTAGCAGCAGTGCTATATTCCTTCTTAACCACTTTCTTCTTGGAAGTGGCCTCATCCTCAACTGCCACATAGTCTTCATCCTCGGACTTTGAAGTTTTCTTCTTCCTTGTTCTGGTGGCAGCTTTGGGCAAGTTGCTGGGAGTGCTCCTGCTACCATCATCTGAACTGCTAGAGGGACTAGTGCCCTCACTCAGGTGAACCTGCTCCTCTGACCTGTTCTAGCTGTCACTCTGATCAGACATATTGCAAACACTGACAGTAGACCCTGTGAATAGATATAGATGAGATAGAGTGGATGAGCATCACAAAATGCAGAGGTTTTTGCAAAAGAATGAGTCAAAAACTTAGTTTTAGTTTTCCACAGAAAGCATTTCGGATCAACCGATTTGTAAACTCGGTGATACCGAAGCAGCTGTTGGAACCTAAACTAGTGAACTCGGTCAGACCGAGTCAAAGTTCGGTGGCACCGAGACTGCTAGGGTTTCACAAAGTCCTGAACTCGGTCACACCGATTTGCAATTCTCGGCCAGACCGAAAATTACATGTCCAATGGCCTGAGCCGAATCGGTGGTACCGAGTTCCACAACTCGGATGGTCCGAGATGGTTTCGGTGGAAACCTAACCCTAAATTTTCAATTCAACTCTAATCTACGGAGTGTTTTGACTGGATAGAAGCATTCCAATCATGCTAAGAATCATAATGAACACAATGTGCTAGGAATCGGATAGGGATAGCACTATGATCGAGTCCATACCCTAGTTCGGCGATGAACTCGCTACGGCGGCAACGGCGGGGATGATTCCCGTTGACGACCAGCGACAGGAGGCGGCTGGTAATGAGGAGGACGATCCGGAGACCTAGGAGGCAGAGCGAGCTATGCGCGGGCGAAGGGGTTTCGGAGAAATTTCCAAAATTTTGCCCGTGAGTATATATAGCCCGACCCTGTCGGTGTGACCGAGTGGAACAACTCGGTGGCACCGAGATTCATAACTGCAAGCAGTTACTGAAACTCGGTGTGACCAAAAGGTTCAAATCGGTTGCACCGAGATTGAAAACCTAGATCGACTTAGTGATCTCGGTATGACCGAAATGGATGAATCGGTCAGACCGAAACGCACAAGAAGTTTTGGAAGTTTAAGTCTATTACAAATCGGGGACTCCGAGTGCTCCTCACACAGAGTGGTTCGAATCTGACTTGATCAAATTTTGTGATGTAGCATGAATAGAGTTTGAGACGAGAAAAGCATAGATAGCTAGAGAGGGTTCTTAGGCATTCTTGTTCATAGTATTGGCTTTTCCTATAGACTCAATGTGATCTTGGATCACTAAAATATAAAATGTAGAGTCTTGAGCTTCAAGCTTGAGCCAAACTTTTTGTCCTTAGAATTTTGAGGGATCCACTCTCCTCATCCATGCCATGCCATTCATTGAGCTTTTCCTTAAATATTAATCTTGGAATAATGTTAGCTCAATGAGCTATATGTTGTTAGGAATTACCAAAACCACCCAGGGATAGTTGCACTTTCATTTGCCCCATTTCCAATATAGAGAGGATATTTATGCACATCCTTGTTTTCAGGCCTTTCCAAAGCAGTTCACTGATGATTACCTCTCAAACCACATGTATGGTCAGGAGGCGAGGAAGGTATTCATACAACACCCACGGTTCAATATTGAAGTGTTCCTGAAGAGGACGAAGGATGGATGGTCAATCATCCATAGGCACTGGCCTAAAGTTACAAAGACCTTCAACATCAATGAAGGCTCAATATTCGCCTTCTGCTTTAGGAGTTTTCCAGATGAGATACATCTGTCTATGTACCATCTATGATGCTAATTTCGAAAGGTTATAGATGTTGCATGTGAAACTTGGTCCTGGTGCAGTTGGGTAATGGGGGAGCTGAGTGCTGAAGCTATATGATGTTGTACTCTGATGTGTTTCAATTATGAAAATGAAATATATTGTGTGCTTAATATGAACTGTCAATTAGATTAATAAATGGATTATGAATAATCAGATAATTAGCCTTCTAGTGGAGAATTAGCCTGCTAATTGGGTTTTTCTATTGCAAACGGTTGTTAAAAAATACTGTGGGCGATGACCTCAGGCAACGCACACAGTTTCTAGGAATAAACCGTGTTGGATCAATGAGAAATCACACACGACTTTCTCTTGAAAACTGTTTGCATTAGGCCACCTTGCGCAAACGTTTACCACATGAAAACTGTGTGTGATGGACAACCTTTGCCACACAGTTTCTTCCATGGACCGTGTGTGATATATTCAATAATGCAAGTGATTTAACGGGAAAAATTGTGTGTGATGTACGTGTGAACAGAAACGTTTTCCTTCGAGCGACTGTGTGGGATGTACATACGAACGGAAACGTTTAGCGGGGACTGACTGTGTGGGATGTACTTGCGACCGGAAACAATTTTGTCGTATAATTGTATTTTCTTTAGCTCGACTGTACGTATTTCCGTATTTGAGCGCTTGCCAGTCGCACACGACCTCATTTTACCGAACTTGTGTGCCAGGAGGGCATATACCCGACGGTTTCTTGGTCATTTGGGAAGGACCCCCCTATCGCCCACACTTACTTGGCGACGGTTCCAGATGCCGTCGCGGGAAGGGGTTTTAAATCGTTTGTTTAGGAGCTCGCTGTACTAGTGAACTCTTCTTTAAGAAATCCATTAAGGAATGCACTTTTGACGTCCATTTGCCAGATTTCATAAAATATGGCAATTGCTAACATGATTCAGACAGACTTAAGCATCGCTACGAGTGATAAAATCTCATAGTAGTCAACACCTTGAACTTGTCGAAAACCTTTTGCGATAAGTCAAGCTTTGTAGATAGTAACACTACCATCAGCGTCTGTATTCCTCTTAAAGATCCATATATGGCTTGCTGATCATCGGGCAAGTCAACCAAAGTCCATACTTTGTTTTCATACATGCATCCTGATAACCCACAAGTATAGGGGATCGCAACAGTTTTGGAGGGTAGAGTGTTCAACCCAAATTTATGGATTCGACACAAGGGGAGCCAAAGAATATTTGAAGGTATTAGCAGCTGAGTTGTCAATTCAACCACACCTGGAGATTAATTATTTGCAGCAAAGTAGTATGATAGTTTTGATAATAGTAGCAGCAGTAACGATAACGGTAACAGTGATAGAAGTAATTTTGTAGCAAGTGTAACAATGATGATATCAGTAGTAACTTAGCAAGAACAATATAACATAAATTCGTAGGCATTGGATCGGTGACTTGTTGGATGATATTCATCATGAGACAGTTATAACCTAGGGCGATATGGCACTAGCTCCAGTTCATCAATATAATGTAGGCATGTATTCCGTAAAGAGTCATACGTGCTTATGGAAAGAACTTGCATGACATCTTTTGTCCTACCCTCCCGTGGCAGCGGGGTCCATATTGGAAACTGAGGGATATTAAGGCCTCCTTTTAATAGAGAACCAGAACAAAGCATTAACACATGGTGAATACATGAACTCCTCAAACTACGGTCATCACCGGGAGTGGTCCCGGCTATTGTCACTCCAGGGTTGCCGGATCATAACACATAGTAGGTGACTATAACTTGCAAGATCGGATCTAGAACATGGATATAATGGTGATAACATAAACGGTTCAGATCTGAAATCATGGCACCCGGGCCCAAAGTGACAAGCATTAAGCATGGCAAAGTCATAGCAACATCAATCTAAAAACATAGTGGATACCAGGGATCAAGCCCTAACAAAACTAACTCGATTACACGATGAATCTCATCCAACTCCTCACCGACCAGCGAGCCTACGAAGGAATTACTCACTCCCGGTGGGGACCATCATGGAATTGGTGATGGAGAAGGGTTGGTGATGACGAAGAACGAAGATCCCCTCTCCGGAGCCCCAAACGGACTCCAAATCTGGCCTCCCAATGAAGAACGGGAGGTGACAACGGCTCCGTCTCGTGGATCACGATAATCCTTTCTCCTGGGCTTTTTTCTGGAAAAATAGGATTTCATAGCATTAGTTTCCGGGTCTGCGGGGCCACCAGGTGGGGACAACCCACCTGGGTGTGCATGGTGAGGGGGGCGCACCCTGGTGGGTTGTGCCCACCCAGGTGCCCCCCTTCGGTAGGTCTTGGCTCCAGAAATTCTTATATGTTATATAAAAATTTCTCGCAAAGTTTTGTTCCATTCCGAGAACTTTTATTTCTGCACAAAAACAACACCATGGTAGTTCTGCTGAAAACAACATAGTCCGGGGTTAGTTTCATTCAAATCATGTAAATTAGAGTCCAAACAAGAGGAAAAGCGTTAGGAAAAGTAGATACATTGGAGACGTATCAACTCCCCCAAGCTTAAACCTTTGCTTGTCCTCAAGCAATTCAGTTGATAAACTGAAAGTGAAAAACAAAAACTTTTACGAACTCTTTTACTCTTGTTTGCACAAATAAGCTTAAACAGCACTCAGGTTTTCAGCCAACATTATAACTAACCATGCCGACAATAACTCTTAAAGATTATATTAACTCATATCAATGAAACAATCAGCTAACGAGCAATAATAAGACATCTCAAACGGCAACATGTTGTCAAAACAACAATCGGCCCTTTCTGAGACTGCAAAACATAAATGCAGAGCACCTCCAAAGTCCAAGCAGCGACTAAACATTGTAATTCATGGTAGAAAAGATCCAGTCATGATGCACCCAACATTAGCTACACACAATGCATAAGTCATGAAAGCATTGCTCTCAGGTTCTAGCACTTGTTTTAGAAGGTGATGACACAACATAAAAGTAAATAGATAGTCCATTCGCAAAGGGAAGCAGTGATTTGCAGAGGTGCCAGAGCTCAAGTTTTTAAAACAGAGATAAATGATATTTCGAGACATGCACCCTTCTCATTTACTTCATGACCATCAGTTATCAATATCTCCCATGCTAAACAAGCTACTGGAAGTTCCCAAGTGATACAAGTAAAGGTTTTGACTCCATGGGGAGTTTTTGTTTGATTATTTGAGAGATTAACTCTTTTGGTATTTTGCAGTTTGGGACTGGGCATCCCTATTACCGCCCTTTTCTCATGCAATGGCGAGTGAATAAAAACTCAACCTGAGAATAACCCACTTAGCATGGAAGATACCGACTACCTCCTGTCGTTCCATGAACGATCCAGGCACACAAAAAGGATATATTTTTAGAAGTTTTTAGAGGTGGCACATGCAAATTTACTTAGGACGGCAGGGTAATACCGCATATAGGTAGGTATGGTGGACTCATCTAGAATAACTTTGGGTTCAAGGTTTTTGATGTACAAGCAGAATCCCCACTTAGTACAGGCGAAGGCTAGCAATTAGATTGAGAAGCAGACAGCTAGAGAGCAACAACAATCATGATCATGCATTATGCGTAAGTAACATTGGACACTAGCATGAGTAGGATATGAACACCATGAACATAAATATCATAGAGGCTATGTTGGTTTTGATTCAACTAGATGCATGAACATGTGCCAAGTCAAGCCACTCGAACATTCAGAGGAGGATACCATATCATCATACTACATCACAATCATTTTAACGCAATGTTGATATCCAAGATAAATCATTACCCACTCCCAGCTACTTATGCATGGCATGAGAAACTATAATCTCTAATTGTCATTGCAAACATGTTTAATCATAATGGGCTGAATCATGGATACTAGGTTAAACATATTTACACAAACAGAACAAGTCAAGTTCATACCAGTTTCTCTCTGCCACGGCCAGTTCATCGAATATCGTCATTATTGCCTTTCACTTGCATGACTAAATGATGTGAAAATGATAATAGTGCAAGAATGCCATGGACTAAGCTGGAATCTGCAAAACATTTTATTCAACAGGAGAAGATAAGGTAAAATGGGCTCTTTATTAGTTCAACAATTATTCATATGAGAGCCACTCAACATTTTCATCGTGGTCTTCTCCTTGGCACAACTCAAATAAAAGGAAAAGAAATTCAGAGAAACACACTGAAATATTTTTGGAGTTTTTTGTTTTCTTGAACAAGCAAATAAAAGGGAAAAGCAAAAACGAGAAAAACTATTTACACGGGAAAGCTCCCAACAAGCAAAAGAAGAACAAGGAAATATTTTTGGGTTTTATTTTTAATATTAATATTACAACTGAGCTTGCATGGAAAGTAAACTAGCTACAACTAATTTTTTTGGTTTTTCTAAAGTTTTTCAAACACACAAGAAGAAAGCAAGAAAAATAAAATTTAAAAATGGATGATTCAATGAAAAAGTGTGAACACCAACAAGATGAATAAGTGAACATGAATGTAATGTTGGTGAGAAACATGTACTCCCCCAAGCTTAGGCTTTTGGCCTAACTTGGTAGTCGATCAGTAGCCTGGATGGTAGTTGGCATGGTAGCTCATGGAGGCCCTCGGTGCAGATGCCTCGGCCCGCTGTGCTGCCTCCACTGCTGCGTTGTGAGCTCAGGCCTCGCTCTCAAGAACAAAATATCTTCCTTTGCTGTGATAATCAAAAATAGCACGCGTAGGCAAATACGTGTGCACAACAGATTTTTGGTTAAACAATAGATTATAAGTGAAGTTGTCAATCTTTCCCTTGAGAATCTTATGTTCCTTTAAAGTGTCAAAATCTAAATACTGCATGGGTAGGATGGGATCAAACGGAAAAGGTGCAACACCCAACCCTCATGCTAAATGTGTGGCATATATTCCACCATAGAAATAGCCACTGTTAGCATTGTGCTGGAGTCTGCATGCAACAATCGCTCCAAGGTTATAATTCCTTTCACCGGTGAGAGCGCTGTGGATGAGGCTCAAGTCTGGAGCACAAAGTGTACTACATTCTTGCTTGCCTACTATACATTTCCCGTTAAATAATGCAAAGTACTGAATTGTGAGAAAATGAATGCTCTTTATTATACCTTGTGTCACCCCCTCGTCTCACCGTAACAAAGATTATACAAGAATGTTTGATACTCAGCCCTTGGTGATTCGTCAAGCGAACCCCAGAACAGGAGTTTGCAGTTGTAAGAATAAATTTCTAGTAAGATGGTAAATGGATTGTCATAAAGCATAAACGACACCCTAGACTCATGGGGAAGGAATTTAAATCCTTTGACAAATGATTCAGTGAGAAGGTGGCGTTGTTCACACTTATCTGAAATGTAGGGACCGAGACCGGCACTGTGAACATATTTCTCAAATTCTTCTTTAATACCCACACGCATCATATACTCATCACAAGGCCATAAGCATGTTTTGGTGGCGACATCTCGAGTGGAACTTTCACTTGGTTCAACATATGACCGGCGTGCGGTGCTGTTACTAGAAGATGCCCCCGAGGATCGCCTCCTTGAAGAACTCCTTCCAAACAAGTTCATCATGTTCGCGTACAATTTTCTGAAAAATTTTGGGTGACAAAAATTTATCAACAAAACTTTATAAGATTGATAACAACTACTCATAGGGATACATAGAGGCTATAGCAAGCATTCAAACTACTTAGAACTCTAAGAATTCAACATGCAAGCTCATCTACAGCAGCACCAAGAGTAGCTAATTATTCAAAATATAAACCACTAAAACAAAAACTAATTGGAAAAACTGTGGAGTCACATACCAAGCAACAATCCCCTGAAATAGTTTTGGAAACGGAGCTTCGAGCAAAGAGATCGAAATCCGTGGGCTTGAGAGCAAGAACACGAGAGAGAGAGAGAGAGCAAGGGAGATTTTTTTCTGGAGGTAGGTGATGATGTGGTATGAAGATATAAGTGAGGGGGGCCACGTGGGGACCACAACCCACCAGGGCGTGCCTGGGGGTCCTAGCGTGCCCAGGTGGGTTGTGCCCACCTGGTGCACCTCCCTCTGATGTTATTTGAACCAAAAATTCTTAAATATTCAGAAGAAAAAAAATCGTATTAAATTTTCATGGCATTCTGAGAACTTTTATTTTTGGGTCTTTTTTTATTGCACGGGAAATTCAGAAAATAGACAAAACATGGCATTTTATTTTATTTAACTAATAAAAACAAAGAATAAAAAGTAGGGACAGAAGGTAGTGCTTACTAAATTCATCAACTTCATACCGCTCAAAAATGATCCATTAATAAGGTTGATCAAGTCTTATTAACAACCACTTTCGATTAGCATGGAACCGAAGAACTTTCGTAAATCACTAAGTTACCTCAATGGGGATATGAATGTCCCCAACAATAAGAATTTCATATTTCTTTTGGACAGTAGGTAGAGGTATTTGAAAACTTCCAATAGTGATTGTCGGAGATTTTTCAATAACATTAATACCATTCACTTGGAATTGTTTCTTCGGAAAGTGCACCATATGCTCATTACCATTGATATGAAAAGTGATATTGCTTTTATTGCAATCAATAACAGCCCATGCGGTATTCAAGAAGGGTCTACCAAGGATAATCGACATGTTGTCGTCCTCGAGCATCTCAAGTATAACAAAGTCAGTCAAAATAGTAACATTAGCAACAACAACGGGCACATCCTCACAGATACCAATAGGTATGGCAGTTGATTTGTCAGCCATTTGCAAAGATATTTCAGTAGGTGTGAGTTTATTCAAATCAAGTCTTTTATGTAAAGAGAAAGCCATAGCACTAACACCAGCTCCTAAATCACACAAAACAGTTTTCACATAATTCTTTTTGATAGAGCAAGGTATAGTTGGAATTCCCAGATCTCCAAGTTTTTTGGGTACTCCATCTTTAAAAGTATAATTAGCAAGCATAGTGGAGATTTCAGCTTCCGGTATTTTTCTCTTATTTGTGATGATGTCTTTCATATACTTTGCATAAGGAGGCATTTTCAAGATATCAATCAAGCGAGTACGCAAAAAGACTGGCCTCAGCATTTCAGCAAAGCGTTCAAATTCTTCATCATCATTCTTTTTAGTTGACTTAGGTGGAAAAGGCATAGGTTTTTGAACCCACGGCTCTCTTTCTTTACCGTGTTTTCTAGCAATGAAGTCTCTTTTATCATACCTTTTATTCTTAGGTTATGGGTTATCAAGATCAACAGGTAGTTCTATCTCAACATCATTGCCTATTTCTTTATTATTTGGTTGAGTGTCTTCATGAACATCAGCATTGTATTTTTCATTATCACTAGGTGAGTGTTCATTACCAAACTGGGTTTCAACATCAGAGATAGAAGTTTCATTATCATTATCAGGAGGTATCTCTATTTCATGTTCACTAGGAGCATGTGAAGTCCTATCATTCTTATTTTTCTTTTTCTTTTTAGAAGAAGTAGGTGCACTAGTGTTGGCTCTTTGTGAATCTTGTTCAATTCTTTTAGGGTGTCCCTCAGGATAAAGTGGTTCCTGAGTAATTTTACCTCCTCTAGTTGCAACTCTAACAGCAAAGTCATGCATATTATTATTCATTTCATCAAGCAATTCTCTTTGAGATTTAGCAACTTGTTCTAACTGGATTTGAACCATATAAGCATGCTTTCCAACACATCTAACATCATTTGATATTCTAAATAACAAGTCACTCAAGCAAACAATCATATCAGAATTGTATGTCAATTGTTTCATAACATTTGCATTGAAGTGATCTTGTTTTATAATATAATTTTCAAACTCATAAAGGCATTGGCTAGGATGCATATTGTGAGGATTATCATTATCATTAAATTTCATAAGAGAATTTACCTCTACCACCTTAGGCAGTGGTGGTGTATTAAGCCCATGTATTTCTTCAATAGGAGGTAAATTTTTAACATCCTCAGCTTTAATACCTTTTTCCTTCATAGATTTCTTTGCCTCTTGCATATCTTCGGGACTGAGATATAATATACGCCTCTTCTTCGGAGTGGGTTTAGGCGGTGGTTCAGGAAGAGTCCAATCATCATAATTTTTTCAATATGTTATTCAATAATTCTTCAGCTTGTCCAACAGTTTGTTCCCTAAAAACACAACCAGCACAACTATCTAGGAAATCCCTAGAAGCATTGGTTAGTCCATTATATAAGATATCTAGTATTTCATTTTTCTTAAGAGGACGATCAGGCCAGGCATTAAGTAATTGGCAAAGCCTCCCTCAAGCTTGTGGGAGACTCTCTTCTTTAATTTGAACAAAGTTAAATATTCCCTGCAAGGCAGCTTGTTTCTTATGAGCAGGGAAATATTTTTTAGAGAAGTAATAAATCATATCCTGGGGACTACGCACACAACCAGAAGTAAGAGTATTGTACCAAGATTTAGCATCACCCTTTAATGAGAAAGGAAATAATTTGAGAATATAGTAATAGCGAGTTTTCTCATCATGAGTAAAGAGGGTGGCTATGTCATTCAACTTAGTAAGATGTGCCACAACAGTTTCAGTTTCATAACCATGGAAAGGATCAGATTCAAACAAAGTAATTAACTCTGGGTCGACAGAGAATTCATAATCCTTATCATCAATAAAGATAGGTGAAGTAGCAAACTTAGGATCACATTTCATTCTAGCATTCAGAGATTTTTCTTTATACTTGCATAATAATTTCTCTAGATCATCTTTATCTCTGCAAGCAAGAATATCTCTAGTTGTCTCCTCACTCATAACATAATCTTCCGGTACCTTAGGCAATTCATATCTAGGAGGGCTAGTTCTAGAAGGTGTTTCTGGAGTTTCAATTGGAAGCTCATCATCAGATTCAATAACATCATGTTGTATAACTCTAGCAATTTGTTTATCAAGAAATTCACCAAGTGGCACATCATCATTATCAAGCAAGGTACTAGCATCATCATAAGCATCATCCATAACAGAGGTAGCATCATCAATAACTTGCGACATATCAGCATTAATAGCATGTGGTAGTGTTGCAAGTTTACTTATAACAGAAGGTGAATCTAAAGCAGAATTGGATGGCAGTTCCTTACCTCCCCTCGTCTTTGAGGGAAATATATTAGTCTTAGCATCCTTCAGATTCTTCATAGTGATAAATTGATAATAATCCCAAGTGACTCAAAAAATATAGCTATGCTCCCCGGCAACGGCGCCAGAAAAAGGTCTTGATAACCCACAAGTATAGGGATCGCAACAGTTTTCGAGGGTAGAGTATTCAACCCAAATTTATAGATTCGACACAAGGGGAGCCAAAGAATATTTGAAGGTATTAGCAGCTGATTTGTCAATTCAACCACACCTGTAGATTAATTATCTACAGCAAAGTGATCAGTAGCAAAGTAGTTTGATAGTTTTGATAATAGTAGCAGCAGTAACGATAACGGTAATATTGATAGCAGTAATATTGTAGCAAGTGTAACAGTGATGATAGCAGTAGTAACATAGCAAGAACAATATAAGATAAATTCATTGGCATTGGATCGGTGACTTGTTGGATGATATTCATCATGCGACAGTTATAACCTAGGGTGATACGACACTAGCTCCAGTTCATCAATATAATGTAGGCATGTATTTCGTAAATAGTCATACATGCTTATGGAAAGAACTTGCATGACATCTTTTGTCCTACCCTCCCATGGCAGCAGTGTCCATATTGGAAACTGAGGGATATTAAGACCTTCTTTTAATAGAGAACCAGCACAAAACATTAACACACGTTGAATACATGAACTCCTCAAACTACGGTCATCACCGGGAGTGGTCCCGGATATTGTCACTCCAGGGTTGCCGGATCATAACACGTAGTAGGTGACTATAACTTGCAAGATCGGATCTAGACCATGAATATAATGGTGATAACATAAACGGTTCAGATCTGAAATCATGGCACCCGGGCCCAAAGTGACAAGCATTAAGCATGGCAAAGTCATAGCAACATCAATCTAAGAACATAGTGGATACTAGGGATCAAGCCCTAACAAAACTAACTCGGTTACATGATGAATCTCTAAAAGCACAAGTGCTCCCTGGGTTAATTTGGTAATTAATGCCATCATATCTCTTGTTGGACTAATGCTTCTACCTAGTATGTTTCAGATAAGTTCAACAATGGAGTGGCATGGACTAGAGGATGTGGAACCCCTTCAAGATGCTGAGGACAAATGATTGGCTCAAGCTCAAAGCTCAAGACTCTACATTTTATTTTAGTGATCCAAGATCACATTGAGTCCATAGGAAAGCCAATACTATTAAGAGGGGATGAGGTGTTGCTTAATGGCTTGCATGCTCAAAGTGCTTAGTGATATGCTCCAAAACCCTCAACTACTTTCTCACATCCACATATGTTCCAAACCAAAAGTCAAACTCGGCCCCACCGAAACTTTCTATCCGGCGCCACCGAGTTCAGTTGACATAGCCACTGCCAGAAACCCTAATCAATTCGGTCTCACCGATGGGATCTCGGTCTCACCGAGATGGGCTTGCAAACTCTCTGTTGCCTATTGCAATAATTTTGGTCCCACCGAGACATGCAATCGGTCCCACCAAGTTTGCTTGGCCAACTCTCTATTTTGCTTATTACCCAAATCGGTCCCACCGAGTTTGTGTAATTGGTCAAACCGAGATGAGGCTTTACCCTAACCCTTGCACGTCGGTCCCACCGAGCTGATCATGTCAGTCCCACCGAAAACCCTAATGGTCACATTTTAAACTAAATCGGTCTGACTGAGTTTCATGATTCGGTCCCATTGAGTTTGGTGATTCGTGTGTAATGGTTAGATTTTGTGTGGAGTCTATTTATACCCCTCCACTCACTCTTCATTCGTGAAGAGAGCCATCATAACATGCCTCACTTCCAACATACATTTTCTGAGAGAGAGAACCACCTACACTTGTGTTGAGGTTAAGATATTCCGCTCCAACCACATAAATCTTGATCTCTAGCCTTCCCCAAGTTGCTTTCCACTCAAATCATCTTTCCACCAAATCCAAATCCTATGAGAGAGAGTTGAGTGTTGGGGAGACTATCATTTGAAGCACAAGAGCAAGGAGTTCATCATCAACACACCATTTGTTACCTCTTGGAGAGTGGTGTCTCCTAGATTGGTTAGGTGTCACTTGGGAGCCTCCGTCAAGATTGTGGAGTTCAACCAAGGAGTTTGTAAGGAGATCGCCTACTTAGTGAAGATCTACCCGAGTGAGGCAAGTCCTTCGTGGGCGACGGGCATGGTGGGATAGACAAGGTTGCTTCTTCATGGACCCTTCATGGGTGGAGCCCTCCGTGGACTCACGCAATTGTTACCCTTCGTGGGTTGAAGTCTCCATCAACATGGATGTACGATAGCACCACCTATAGGAACCACGCCAAAAATCTCCATGTCTCCAATTGCGTTTGCACACTCCAATCCCATCCCTTTACATTCTTGCAACTTGCATGCTTTACTTTCCGCTGCTCATATACTCTTGTCATGCTTGCTTGATATGTATTGTGAATGTTTAAACTTGTGCCAAAACTCTACTTAAACCTAAATAAGTTAAAAAATAAAACATTTTTTAGTTAAAGTCTATTCACCCCCCCCCCTCTAGACACCTCTTCTCGATCCTTTCAATTGGTATCAGAGTTTTGGTCTCCATTGCGGTTTAAACACCTTTTGAGGAAGATGGATGAGTCTACGTTGGGGAGTCTTAGACATAGAGTTCCTATTCTTGATGGAGAGTATTTTCATGAGTGGAAAAATGAGATGCTTGAGATTTTCAATGAATATCATTTGAACAAGTACATTACTAGCCCTTGTGCACCTCATGTTGATCCTTTGCATCCTACCCTTGATGAGTCTATTGACATGATCCATAATCTTAGAACTGTCAATTTAATCACTAGAGGTTTTCCTAGAAACTTGCTTAATAGCTTGCCTGCTCTTGATTGTGCCTACACCATATGGAGATTCCTTAAGGAACGATTCCCAAACTATTCCTTAAAAAATCTAGATGAGATTCTCCATAAGTCTATTGCCTTGAGTAAGATGAGTTCCAATGACCCCAAATTTGGTGATTGCTTATTTGAGCTTACTAATCTTACGAGTGCCAAAGGAGATGTTGGAATCATTAGCAATATCATTTCCGAAGTTATTAGAATTCATAGATATGAACATTGTTACGGTCATACTTCTAATGAATTACCCTCTCTAGGAGTTGATCAATCACAAGACGATATAGAACATGGATATTATGATGAGGATGATGATAGTGACTATGATCTTGATGATGCAATGAGACACTTTGGCCTTATGGCTAATCTTCGCGGCTACATAGATGGAGGAAAGGAATGGGTCCTTGATAGTGCATGTACTGATCATATGACCAGAGACAAAGATATGTTTCATGAGCTTGCTGAAAACAACAGCCTCGAAAGTATGTCACTTTTGGTGATAACTCAAAGGGTAAGGTGGTTGTCCTTGGTAAGATGGCCATCTCACATGATAGCTCCATACAAAATGTTATGCTCATTGAATCTCTTGGCTACAATTTACTTTTCGTATCTAGACTTGCTGACTTTGGTTTCAATGTCCTATTTACTGAAGTAGACTGCCAAGTGTTTCAAATAGGTAATCGTAAAATGGTCTTTACCAGTATACGAAGAGGTGATCTTTACATTGTTGATTTCACTAAAAAGGCTCAACCTAGAACTTGCCTAATTGCTAAATCTTTGAAAGGCTGGTTGTGGCATAGAAGGCTAGGTCATGTGGGCATGCGAAATCTTGATAAGCTTATTAAAGGTGATCATATCCTTGGAGTAAAAGATGTTATATTTGACAAGGATAGACTTTGTAGTGCTTGTCAAGCAGGAAAACAAGTTGGAGGAAGCCACCCCATGAAGAACATCATGACCATGAGAAGACCGCTCGAGCTACTTCATATGGATCCCTTTGGTCCCAATGCCTACAAGAGTCTCGGTGGTAACTCATTCGTTCTAGTCATAGTTGATGATTTTCAAGATTTACGTGGGTGTTCTTTCTTGATGATAAATCACATGTCCAAAAGATCTTCAAAAACTTCACTAGGAAGGCCCAAAATCAATTTGAAGTGAATATCAAGAAGGTTCGAAGCGACAACGGAACGGAGTTCAAGAACGCAAATGTGGATACCTTTCTTGACGAAGAGGGGATTTCACACGAGTTCTCGGCTACGTACACACCTCAACAAAATGGAGTTGTTGAGAGGAAGAACCGGACTCTTATTGAGATGGCAAGAACGATGATTGATGAGTACAAGACTCCAAAACACTTTTGGGCAGAAGCGGTTGAGACAGCTTGTCATGCAACAAATCGCTTGTATCTTCACAAGCTACTTGGCAAGACGGCATACGAGCTCCTCACCGGTAACAAACCCCAAGTTGGATACTTTCGAGTATTCGGCTCAAAGTGCTACATTCTTGATAAGCATCGTCGTTCTAAATTTGCTCCTAAATCTCATGAAGGTTTCCTACTTGGTTATGGATCAAACTCTCACACTTACTATGTCTACAACAATTTCACCCGAAAAGTTGAAGAGACGATAGATGTGAAGTTTGATGAATCTAACGGCTCGCAAGTAGAGCAATTGCCAATTGATGTAGGAGACAAAGACCCTTCGGAAGCAATCCAAGACTTGTCTATTGGCAAGATTCGTCCAACGGAGGTGAAGGAGAGTACCTCGTCTGTCCAAGTAGAAGCTTCCACCTCACGACAAGGTGAACCAAGAGTTGATACGGAAGCATCCACAAGTGGGACACACCAAGACGAAGAAAATGAGGAAGTACACCAAGATGAACATCAACAACCTCCTTCTCCACCACGACAAGAGAACGACAATGTCAACAATGAAGAAGGCCAAGAAGAAGAACAAGATGATGAGTATCTTCCACCTCGAGCCAAGAAAAAGCTCCCACGAGTTCGAGCAAGAGTCACCAAAGACCATCCCATCAAGCAAATCTACAATGATATCCAAACCGGGAGAATCACTCGCTCTAAAACTCGTTTGGCTAATTTTTGTGAACATTACTCATTCATCTCTAGCATTGAACCTATGAAGGTTAAAGAAGCATTAGAAGATCCGGATTGGATAAACGCCATGCATGAAGAGCTACACAACTTTGAGAGAAACCAAGTGTGGACATTGTTCGAGAAGCCCGACAACAACCACAACATCATTGGTACCAAATGGGTGTTTCGCAACAAGCAAGATGAAGATGGTCAAGTCGTCCGCAACAAAGCACGTCTTGTCGCCCAAGGCTATACTCAAGTCGAAGGTATGGTCTACGGTGAGACATATGCCCCCGTTGCTAGACTTGAGTCCATCCGCATCTTGCTTGCCTATGCTAATCACCATGATATCACTTTATACCAAATGGACATTAAAAGTGCTTTTCTAAATGGTGAAATCGAGGAGGAAGTTTATGTTAAACAACCTCCCAGCTTCATCAATCCTAAGAAACCCGATCATGTTTACAAACTTCACAAAGCCCTTTATGTTCTTAAACAAGCTCCTAGAGCATGGTATAAATGCTTGACCAAATTCCTTATTGAAAAAGGCTTTGAAATTGGAAAAATAGATTCTACTCTTTTTACTAAAAGGGTTAATGGAGAACTATTTGTGTGCCAAATTTATGTTGATGATATTATATTTGGTTTGACTAACCCTCACTTTAGAGAGAAGTTTGGAAAGCTAATGTCGAAGAAGTTTGAGATGTCTATAATGAGTGAACTCAAGTTCTTTCTTGGTTTGCAAATCAAGCAAACTAAGGAAGGCACCTTTGTTTCCCAAACAAAGTACACCAAGGACTTATTCAAGAAGTTCAATATGCAAGAATGCAAAGGTATGACTACACCCATGCCTACCAGTGGACATCTTGATTTGACCAAAGATGGTGAACCGGTTGATCAAAAAGTTTGCCGCTCTATGATTGGTTCATTGTTATATCTATGTGCCTCTCATCCCGATATTATGCTAAGTGTGTGCATGTGTGCATGATATCAAGCGGCCCCTAAAGAGTGTCATCTTAAGGTTGTGAAAAGGATAGTGAGATACTTAATACATACACCAAATTTTGGCATTTGGTATCCTAAGAGGTCTTCTTTCAATCTTGTTAGTTACTCCGATTTGGACTATGCCGGAGACAAGGTTGATAGAAAGTCCACTTCGGGTACTTGTCAATTTGTTGGTAGATATCTTGTGTCTTGGTCTTCCAAGAAACAAAACTCGGTATCCTTATCCACCGCTGAAACGGAATACATTGCCGCTGGTTCATGTTGTGCTCAATTACTTTGGATGACCCAAACTCTTAAAGATTATGGGATATATGTGAAACATGTTCCATTGCTTTGTGACAATGAAAGTGCTATCAAGATTGCTCACAATCCTGTGCAACATTCTCGAACTAAGCATATTGAAGTTCGTCATCATTTCATTTGAGATCATGTTGCCAAAGGGGACATTGATCTTAAGCATGTTCGTACTGATAAGCAGTTGGCAGATATATTCACCAAACCGCTTGATGAAAAAGTCTTTTACCGTTTGAGAGGAGAATTGAACATCATTGATGCTTCAAACTTGGAGTAGAAAACTCCATTTGGATACATGCAAGGCATGAGCCTTTGACTAATCCTTGATATTTCTTTCATGATGATATTTATATGTCTTGGATATACTTGCACCCTTGCATGCTACCTAACCCTTGTAGGTACTTGGATGAATCTAAATCCATGAGATTGCAACTCACTCATATCTTGAGCAATTTCTACATCTCCAAGTCTCTACACAATGGTGGTTGAAGTCAAGGAAGCACGAAACCCTTCAAACATATCCTTTGACATATTCTACATTAAGTTTTAAGATTGTCATTGATATGTCTCCAACGTATCTATAATTTTTTATTGTTCCATGCTATTATATTATCAACTTTGGATGTTTATGGGCTTTATTATGCACTTTTATATTATTTTCGGGACTAACCTATTAACCCAGAGCCCAATGCCAGTGCCAGTTTCTGTTTTTTCCTTGTTTTAGAGTATCGCAGAAAAGGAAAATCAAACGGAGTCCAATTGACCAGAAACTTCACGGAACTTATTTTTGGAACGGAAGCAACTCGGGAGACTTGGAGTCCACGTCAGGGAAGCTTCGAGGAAGCCATGAGGTAGGGGGGCGCACCCTCCACCCTCGTGGGCCCCTCGTGGCCCCCCTGACGTACTTCTTCCGCCTATATATCTCCATATACCCTAAAACGACCGGGGAGCACAATAGATCGGGAGTTCCGCCGCCAGAAGCCTCAGTAGCCACCGAAAGCCAATCTAGACCCGTTCCGGCACCCTGCTGGAGGAGGAATCCCTCTCTGGTGGCCATATTCATCATCCCGATGCTCTCCATGACAAGGAGGGAGTAGTTCTCCCTCGGGGCTGAGGGTATGTACCAGTAGCTATGTGTTTGATCTCTCTCTATCTCATGTTCTTGATTTGGCATGATCTTGATGTATCGCGAGCTTTGCTATTATATTTGGATCTGATGATGTTTTCTCCCCCCTCTACTCTATTGTAATGGATTGAGTTTTCTCTTTGAAGTTATCTTATCGGATTGAGTCTTTAAAGATTTGAGAACACTTGATGTATGTCTTGTCGTGCGTATCTGTGGTGACAATGGGATATCACGTGATTCACTTGATGTATGTTTTGGTGATCAACTTGCGGGTTCTGCCCATGAACCTATGCATATGGGTTGGCACACGTTTTCGTCGTGATTCTCCGGTAGAAACTTTGGGGCACTCTTTGAGGTTCTATGTGTTGGTTGAATAGATGAATCTAAGATTGTGTGATGCATATCGTATAATAATACCCACGGATACTTGAGGTGACATTGGAGTATCTAGGTGACATTAGGGTTTTGGTTGATTTGTGTCTTAAGGTGTTATTCTAGTATGAACTCTAGGGCTGTTTGTGACGCTTATAGGAATAGCCCAATGGATTGATTGGAAAGAATAACTTTGAGGTGGTTTCGTACCCTACCATAATCTCTTCGTTTGTTCTCCGCTATTAGTGACTTCGGAGTGACTCTTTGTTTCATGTTGAGGGATAGTTATATGATCCAATTGTGTTATTATTGTTGAGGGAACTTGCACTAGTGAAAGTATGAACCCTAGGCCTTGTTTACCAGCATTGCAATACCGTTTGTGCTCACTTTTATCATTAGTTACCTTGCTGTTTTTATATTTTCAGATTACAAAAACCTTTATCTACTATACATATACCACTTGTATCACCATCTCTTCGCCGAACTAGTGCACCTATACAATTTACCATTGTATTGGGTGTGTTGGGGACACAAGAGACTCTTTGTTATTTGGTTGCAGTGTTGCTTGAGAGAGACCATCTTCATCCTACGCCTCCTACGGATTGATAAACCTTAGGTCATCCACTTGAGGGAAATTTGCTACTGTCCTACAAACCTCTGCACTTGGAGGCCCAATAACGTCTACAAGAAGAAGGTTGTGTAGTAGACATCAAGCTCTTTTCTGGCGTCGTTGCCGGGGAGGTTAGCACTTGAAGGTATATCTTTAGATCTTGTAGTCGAATCTTTTTGTTTCTTGTTTTATTACTAGTTTAGTTTATAAAAGAAAACTATAAAAATGGAATGAGTTTGTCTCATACGCTTCATCTTTTTAATATCTTACGTGAGTATGATGGAAAGGAAAATTGTGCCAAGGTGTTAGAAGAAGAATGCATTAGAATGTTTGGCACTAAATATTTGAATGATGAGCATGATTGCAATGTTGTTAGTATGAATTCCTTGAATATCCATGATGCTAATGATATGCAAAGCCACAAGCTTGGGGAAGCTATGTTTGATGAAGATGATATTTTTTGTCCCCCAAGTTTTGATGAGCAAATTTATTATGATGAAAGCATGCCTCCTATCTATGATGATTATTGTGATGACATATATGCTTTAAAGAACAATGATAACCATGAAACTTGTAATCTTGATCTTAATTTTCAATCACATGATAGTTATTTTGTTGAGTTTGCTCCCACTATTATTCATGAGAAGAAATTTTCTTATGTGGAGAGTAGTAAATTTTCTATGCTTGTAGATCATGAAAAGAATGCTTTAGATTATGGTTATATTGTTGAATTAATTCATGATGCTACTGAAAATTATTATGAGGGAGGAACATATGCTTGTAGAAATTGCAATAATATCAAGTTTCCTCTCTATGTGCTTAAAGTTCTGAAGGTATGCTTGTTTTGCTTTCCTATGCTAGTTGATTATTGTTCTCATAAGTTGTTTGCTCACAAAATCCCTATGCATAGGAAGTGGGTTAGACTTAAATGTGCTAGTCATATTCTTCATGATTCTCTCTTTATGTTTCAATTCTTATCCTTTATGTGAGCATCGTTGAAATCATCATGCCTAGCTAGGGGCGTTAAATGATAGCGCTTGTTGGGAGGCAACCCAATTTTATTTTTATTACTTGCATTTTGCTCCTGTTTAGTAATAAATAATTCATCTAGCCTCTTTTATGATTGATTTTTTATGTTTTAATTAGTGTTTGTGCCAAGTAGAACCTTTGGGAAGACTTGGGGAAAGTCTTGTTGATCATGCTGTAAAAAACAGAAACTTTAGCACTCACGAGAATTGCTGCCATTTTTTATTGGAGAGTGATATTTAGTTTATTATTTTTGCAGATGATTAATAGATAAATTCCTCACGTCCATAAATTTATTTGATAATTTTATGAGTTCCATAAGTATACGTTTGATCCATATTACTACAGACTGTTCTGTTTTTGACAGATTCTGTTTTCCGTGTGTTGTTTGCTTATTTTGATGAATCTATGGCTAGTAAAATAGTTTATAAACCATAGTGAAGTTGGAATACAGTAGGTTTAACACAATATAAATAAATAATGAGTTCATTACAGTACCTTGAAGTGGTGTTTTGTTTTGTTTCGCTAACGGAGCTTACGAGTTTTCTGTTAAGTTTTGTGTTGTGAAGTTTTCAAGTTTTGGGTAAAGATTCGACGGACTATGGAATAAGGAGTGGCAAGAGCATAAGCTTGGGGATTACAAAGGCACCCCAAGGTAATATTAAAGGACAACCAAGAGCCTAAGCTTGGGGATGCCCCGGAAGGCATCCCCTCTTTCGTCTTCGTTCATCGGTAACTTTATTTGGAGCTATATTTTTATTCGCCACATGATATGTGTTTTGCTTGGAGCGTCATTTTATTTTATTTTGTTTTGCTTTCTGTTTGAATAAAATACCAAGATCTGAAATTCTTAAATGTTATAGAGTCTTCATATAGTTGCATAATTATTCGACTACTCATTGATCTTCACTTATATCTCTCGGAGTAGTTTGTTTTTGCTCTAGTGCTTCACTTATATCTTTCTAGAGCACGGTGGTGGTTTTATTTTGAAGAAATTAATGAACTCTCATGCTTCACTTATATCATTTTGAGAGTCTTCAGAACAGCATGGTAGTTTGCTTTGGTTATGAAACTAGTCCTAATATGATGGGCATCCAAGAGGGATATAATAAAAACTTTCATATAAGTGCAATGAATACTAAGAGAAGTTTGATACTTGATAATTGTTTTGAGATATGGAGATGCTAATATTAGAGTCATGCTATTTGAGTAGTTGTGAATTTTAGAAATACTTGTGTTGAAGTTTGTGATTCCCGTAGCATGCACGTATGGTGAACCGCTATGTTAAGAAGTCGGAGCATGATGTATTTATTGATTGTCCTCCTTATGAGTGGCGGTCGGGGACGAGCGATGGTATTTTCCTACCAATCTATTCCCCTAGGAGCATGCGTGTAATACTTTGTTTCGATAACTAATAGATTTTTGCAATAAGTATGTGAGTTCTTTATGACTAATGTTGAGTCCATGGATTATACGCACTCTCACCCTTCCACCATTGCTAGCCTCTCTAGTACCGCGCAACTTTCACCGGTACCATAAACCCACCATATATCTTCCTCAAAACATCCACCATACCTACCTATTATGACATTTCCATAGCCATTCTGAGATATATTGCCATGCAACTTTCCACCGTTCCGTTATTATGACACGCTTCATCATTGTCATATTGATTTGCATGATCATGTAGTTGACATCGTTTTGTGGCAAAGCCACCATTCATAATTCTTTCATACATGTCACTCATGAGTCATTGCATATCCCGGTACACCGCCGGAGGCATTCATATAGAGTCATATTTTGTCCTAAGTATCGAGTTGTAATTCTTGAGTTGTAAGTAAATAAAAGTGTGATGATCATCATTATTAGAGCATTGTCCCAGTGAGGAAAGGATGATGGAGACTATGATTCCCCCATAAGTCGGGATGAGACTCTGGACGAAAAATAAAAAAAGAAAAAAAGAGGCCATAAAAAAGAGAAAAGGCCCAAATAAAAAAATAAAAAAATGAGAGAAAAAGAGAGAAGGGGCAATGCTACTATCCTTTTACCACACTTGTGCTTCAAAGTAGCACCATGATCTTCATGATAGAGAGTCTCCTATGTTGTCACTTTCATATACTAGTGGGAATCTTTCATTATAGAACTTGGCTTGTATATTCCAATGATGGGCTTCCTCAAAATGCCCTAGGTCTTCGTGAGCAAGCGAGTTGGATGCACACCCACTAGTTTCTTTTATTGAGCTTTCATACATTTATAGCTCTAGTGCATCCGTTGCATGGCAATCCCTACTCACTCACATTGATATATATTGATGGGCATCTCCATAGCCCGTTGATACGCCTAGTTGATGTGGGACTATCTTCTCCTTTTCGTCTTCTCTCCACAACCACCATTCTATTCCACCTATAGTGCTATGTCCATGGCTCACGCTCATGTATTGCGTGAAGATTGAAAAAGTTTGAGAACATAAAAAGTATGAAACAATTGCTTGGCTTGTCATCGGGGTTGTGCATGATTTAAATATTTTGTGTGGTGAAGATGGAGCATAGCCAGACTATATGATTTTGTAGGGATAGCTTTCTTTGGCCATGTTATTTTGAGAAGACATAATTGCTTTGTTAGTAAGAAGTATTATTATTTTTATGTCAATATGAACTTTTATCTTGAATCTTATGGATCTGAATATTCTTGCCACAATAAAGAGAACTACATGGATAAATATGTTAGGTAGCATTCCACATCAAAAATTCTGTTTTTATCATTTACCTACTCGAGGACGAGCAGGAATTAAGCTTGGGGATGCTGATACATCTCCAATGTATCTATAATTTTTGATTGTTCCATGCTATTATATTATCAACTTTGGATGTTTATGGGCTTTATTATGCACTTTTATATTATTTTTGGGACTAACCTATTAACCCAGAGCCCAGTGTCAGTTTCTGTTTTTTCCTTGTTTTACAGTATCGCAGAAAAGGAAAATCAAATGGAGTCCAATTGACCTGAAACTTCACGGGACTTATTTTTGGAACGGAAGCAACCGGGAGACTTGGAGTCCATGTCAGGGAAGCTTCGAGGAAGCCACGAGGTAGGAGGCGCACCCACCCCCCTGGGCGCGCCCTCCACCCTCGTGGGCCCCTTGTGCCCCCCTGACGTACTTCTTCCACCTATATATCTCCATATACCCTAAAACGATCGGGGAGCACAATAGATCAGGAGTTCCGTCGCCAGAAGCCTCCGTAGCCACCGAAAGTCAATCTAGACCTGTTCTGGCACCCTGCCAGAGGGAGAATCCCTCTCCGGTGGCCATCTTCATCATCCCGGTGCTCTCCATGATGAGGAGGGAGTAGTTCTCCCTCGGGGCTGAGGGTATGTACCAGTAGCTATGTGTTTGATCTCTCTCTCTCTCGTGTTCTTGATTTGGCACGATCTTGATGTATCGCGAGCTTTGCTATTGTATTTGGATCCTATGATGTTTTCTCCCCCCTCTACTCTCTTGTAATGGATTGAGTTTTCCCTTTGAAGTTATCTTATCGGATTGAGTCTTTAAAGATTTGAGAACACTTGATGTATGTCTTGTCGTGCGTATCTGTGATGACAATGGGATATCACATGATTCACTTGATGTATGTTTTGGTGATCAACTTGTGGGTTCCTCCAATGAACCTATGCATAGGGGTTGGTACACGTTTTCGTCGTGATTCTCCGGTAGAAACTTTGGGGCACTCTTTGAGGTTCTATGTGTTGGTTGAATAGATGAATCTGAGATTGTGTGATGCATACCGTATAATCATACCCACGGATACTTGAGGTGACATTGGAGTATCTAGGTGACATTAGGGTTTTGGTTGATTTGTGTCTTAAGGTGTTATTCTAGTACGAACTCTAGGGCTGTCTGTGACGCTTATAGGAATAGCCCAACGGATTGATTGGAAAGAATAACTTTGAGGTGGTTTCGTACCCTACCATAATCTCTTCGTCTGTTCTCCGCTATTAGTGACTTTGGAGTGACTCTTTGTTGCATGTTGAGGGATAGTTATATGATCCAATTATGTTATTATTGTTTAGGGAACTTGCACTAGCGAAAGTATGAACCTTGGGCCTTGTTTACCAGCATTGCAATACCGTTTGTGCTCATTTTTATCATTAGTTACCTTGCTGTTTTTATATTTTCAGATTACAAAAACCTTTATCTACTATCCATATACCACTTGTATCACCATCTCTTCGCCGAACTAGTGCACCTATACAATTTATCATTGTATTGGGTGTGTTGGGGACACAAGAGACTCTTTGTTATTTGGTTGCAGGGTTGCTTGAGAGAGACCATCTTCATCCTACGCCTCCTATGGATTGATAAACCTTAGGCCATCCACTTGAGGGAAATTTGCTACTGTCCTACAAACCTCTGCACTTGGAGGCCCAACGACGTCTACAAGAAGAAGGTTGTGTAGTAGACATCAGTCATCTTGGATATACAAGTGCTCTTCCTTGCAAAGCTAACCCATGTAGGAAGATGAACTCAAATTCCAAGTGGTGCTCCCAACTCTTGATGAGCTACATCAACCTTGAGCAACCCACACAAGTCCAACTACATGATCAAGATCAACACCACCACCCAAGGTATGTTATTCCATCTTAGAGAAGCTTTACTCCAAGTCATGGGTCAAAGCAACTCAACAAGATGTGAATACATCAAGATGCTTAAACGAAAAATGGTAACCCCATTTTGAGCTTAAACGATGAGTATGACCTATGATCAAGTGTCCTCACTTGACTCCTAAGTCAATATACTCTAACATAGGTGACTTTGTCACCGCCCAATTCTAGATGAAGTTCTCTGGTGTTTCCTTGAGTTTTTGCAAACTTCATCTATGTTTTCTTTTCCTTGTTTTGTTCTGCATTCCCTGCATCCAAATCATTGCAAATTTTTCAGCTAATTCCTTGCAAATCCTTGTGAGATCTAAATTGCCTAGTGAGCTGAGGTGGCAAGTGTTTTCTCTGTGATGGACTCGGTCACACCGATTTGTTTCCTTCGATCCAACCAAATTCTTTCAGGGCCACCAAAGTACACAACTCGGTGCCACCGATCTCACTACAAGAAAGACAGCTTGCCACTTGATTCCTGCACTCTTTTTGCTCCAGCTCCACTCAATGATTCTTGTCCTCTATCAGCATCATATTCGACTTGCTGCTTTGCTTTGTGACTCAAGGACCAAACCCAGTTGTAATAACAATCCAGAAGAGCCCTTCTTGGAAATTGATGTCAAAAGGGGAGAGAGAGATCACATCAAAGCTTAAGAGAGAGATCACACCAAAGCTTAAGAGAGAGATCACATCAAAGCTTAAGCTTAATCATTTCTATAGGGGGGAGAATACTCAGGGAGAGTGTAAGAAACCCCAGATGCTTGGTGTTCAAGAGGAGAGAAGTCACATGTCTTTAAGAGGGGAAAGACATGTTCATATTTGATTATTTGCATTAGCTCTATTTCTCTGTGTTGCTCTGATTTTCTGTTCCCTATCTTCTCCCAATATCCCATGCAAGATTCAGGGGGAGCAAGACATCTAAGGGAAGGAAATCCTTGAATTCATTGCACATCTTTACCTTTGGGGACATGTCTATATCCAATAGAGTACTCAGTACTCACTCTCTACATGTCATCCCAGTCTTGGTACTCTTCTGGTTTCTTTTGTTTGCTCTGGCTAGTAGGTGTATCTATGTTATCTAACCTTGTTTACTCAGGCTCATTCCTTCCTAAGCCAACTCAAGACCACAAGGTAAGTATATGCATCACAGTCATCTGTATGAGGATTTCTTGCTGATGTACATATTGTTTGCAAGAAGGAATCATGAGCATGAAGGTACATTTCCCATATTCACATCATTTGCTCTGATGCATATAGCCAAGATACATGTAACACATTTCTTACTCTATCATGCTTATGCATTCACATGCTCCTATATATTCCATATTTACATGATTGCATACATGTAGGGGGAGCCTATGCATGTTACATGTTTTTCCAAAGCTTTACTTGTTATTCTCTATATCTTTATCTAAAGCTTTGATGTATGTTGTCATCAATTACCAAAAAGGGGGAGATTGAAAGCACAAGTGCTCCCTGGGTGATTTTGGTAATTAATGCCAACATATCTCTTGTTGTAGTAATGCTTCTACCTAGTATGTTTCAGATAAGTTCAACAATGGAGTGGCATGGACTAGAGGATGTGGAACCCCTTCAAGATGCTGAGGACAAAGGATTGGCTCAAGCTCAAAGCTCATTACTCTACATTTTATTTTAGTGATCCAAGATCACATTGAGTCCATAGGAAAGCCAATACTATTAAGAGGGGATGAGGTGTTGCTTAATGGCTTGCTTGCTCAAAGTGCTTAGTGATATGCTCCAAAACTCTCAACTACTTTCTCACATCCACATATGTTCCAAACCAAAAGTCAAACTCGGCCCCACCGAAACTTTCTATCCGGCGCCACCAAGTTCAGTTGACATAGCCACTGCCAGAAACCCTAATCAATTCGGTCTCACCGATGGGATCTCGGTCTCACCGAGATGGGCTTGCAAACTCTCTATTGCCTATTGCAATAATTTCGGTCCCACCAAGACATGCAATCGGTCCCACCGAGTTTGCTTGGCCAACTCTCTGTTTTGCTTATTACCCAAATCGGTCCCACCGAGTTTGTGTAATCGGTCAAACTAAGATGAGGCTTTACCCTAATCCTAGCACATCATTCCCACCGAGTTGATCATGTCGGTCCCACTGAAAACCCTAACAGTCACATTTTGAACTAAATCGGTCTGACCGAGTTTCATGATTCGACCCCACCGAGTTTGGTGATTTGTGTGTAACGGTTAGATTTTGTGTGGAGGCTATTTATACCCCTCCACCCACTCTTCATTCGTGAAGAGAACCATCAGAACATGCCTACACTTCCAACGTACATTTTCTGAGAGAGAACCACCTACACTTGTGTTGAGGTCAAGATATTCCACTCCAACCACATAAATCTTGATCTCTAGCCTTCCCCAAGTTGCTTTCCACTCAAATCATCTTTCCACCAAATCCAAATCCTGTGAGAGAGAGTTGAGTGTTGGGGATACTATCATTTGAAGCACAAGAGCAAGGAGTTCATCATCAACACACCATTTGTTACCTCTTGGAGAGTGGTGTCTCCTAGATTGGTTAGGTGTCACTTGGGAGCCTCCGTCAAGATTATGGAGTTGAACCAAGGAGTTTGTAAGTGCAAGGAGATCGCCTACTTTGTGAAGATCTACCCGAGTGAGGCAAGTCCTTCGTGGGCGACGGCCATGGTGGGATAGACAAGGTTGCTTCTTCGTGGACCCTTCGTGGGTGGAGCCCTCCGTGGACTCGCGCAACCGTTACCCTTCGTCGGTTGAAGTCTCCATCAACGTGGATGTATGATAGCACCACCTATCGAAACCACGCCAAAAATCTCTGTGTCTCCAACTGCGTTTGCACACTCCAATCCCATCCCTTTACATTCTTGCAACTTGCATGCTTTACTTTCTGCTGCTCATATACTCTTGTCATGCTTTCTTGATATGTATTGTGAATGTTTAAACTTGTGCCAAAACTCTACTTAAACCTAAAGAAGTTAAAAATTGTAACTTTTCTTAGTTAAAGTGTATTCACCCCCCCCCCTCTAGACACCTCTTCTCGATCCTTTCAATCTCATCCAACTCCTCACTGACCAGCGAGCCTATGAAGGAATTACTCACTCCCGGTGGGGAGCATCATGGAATTGGCGATGGAGAAGGGTTGGTGATGACGAAGAACGAAGATCCCCCTCTTCGGAGCCCCAAACGGACTCCTGATCTGGCCTCCCGATGAAGAACAGGAGGTGACGGCAGCTCCGTCTCGTGGATCGTGATAATTCTTTCTCCCCGGCTTTTTTCTGGAAAAATAGGATTTTATAGGGTTGGTTTCAGGGTCTACAGGGCCACCAGGTGGGTCAACCCACCTGGGCGCGCCTGGTGAGGGGGCGCGCCCTAGTGGGTTGTGCCCACCCAAGTGCCCCCCTTTGGTAGGTCTTGGCTCCAGAAATTCTTATATATTATATAAAAATTCCTCGCAAAGTTTTGTTCCATTCCGAGAACTCTTATTTTTGCACAAAAACAACACCATGGTAGTTCTGCTGAAAACAGCTTCAGTCCGGGGTTAGTTTCATTCAAATCATGCAAATTAGATTCCAAAACAAGAGGAAAAACTTCAGGAAAAGTAGATACGTTGGAGAGGTATCAGATCCCATCTCAGATTTCATGGCCTCAAGCCATTTTGCGGAATCTGGGCTCATCATCGCTTCCTCATAGTTCGTAGGTTCGTCATGGTCTAGTAGCATGACTTCCAGAACAGGGTTACCGTACCACTCTGGTGCGGAACGTACTCTGGTTGACCTATAATGTTCGGTAGTAACTTGATCTGAAGTTTCATGATCATCATCATTAACTTGCTCACTGATTGGTGTAGGCATCACTGGAACTGATTTCTGTGATAAACTACTTTCCAATTCGGGAGAAGGTACAATTAACTCATCAAGTTCTACTTTCCTACCACTCACTTCTTTTGAGAGAAACTCCTACTCTAGAAAGGATCCATTCTTAGCAAAAAATATCTTGCCTTTGAATCTGTGATAGAAGGTGTAACCAACACTTTCCTTTGGGTATCCTATGAAGACGCATTTCTCCGATTTGGGTTCGAGCTTATCAGGTTGAAGCTTTTTTTACATAAGCATCGTAGCCCCAAACTTTAAGAAACGATAGCTTATGTTTCTTGCCAAACCATAGTTCAAACGGTGTCGTCTCAATGGATTTAGATGGTGCCCTATTTAACATGAATGCAGCTGTATCTATGCATAACCCCAAAAGGATAGTGGTAAATCTGTGAGAGACATCATTGATCACGCCATCTCTAATAAAGTGCGGTTATGATGTTCGAACACACCATTACACTGTGGTGTTCAAGGTGGCGTGAGTTACGAAACTATTCCACATTGTTTCAAATAAAGACCAAACTCGTAACTCAAATATCCGCCTCTGCAGTCAGATCATAGAAACTTTATTTTCTTGTTACGATGATTTTCCACTTCACTCTGAAATTCTTTAAACTTTTCAAATGTTTCAGACTTTTGTTTCATTAAGTAGATATACCCATATCTGCTCAAATCATTTGTGAAGGTCAGAAAATAATGATACCCGCTGCGAGCCTCAACACTCATCGGACCGCATACATCGGTATGTATTATTTCCAATAAGTCAGTGGCTCGCTCCATAGTTGTGGAGAACGGATTCTTAGCCATCTTGCCCATGAGGTATGGTTCGCAAGCATCAAGTGAGTCATAATCAAGTGATTCCAAAAGCTCATCAGCATGGATGTTCTTCATGCACTTTACACCAATATGACCTAAACGGCAGTGCCACAAATAAATTGCACTATCATTATTAACCTTGCATCTTTTGGCTTTAATATTATGAATATGTGTATCACTACTATCGAGATTCAACAAAAAAGACCACTCATCAAGGGTGCATGACCATAAAAGATATTACTCATATAAATAGAACAACCATTATTCTCTGATTTAAATGAATAACTGTCTCGCATTAAACAAGATGCAGATATAATGTTCATGCTCAACACTGGCACCAAATAACAATTATTTAGGTCTAAAACTAATCCCGATGGTAGATGTAGAGGTAGCGTGCCGACGGTGATCACATCGACTTTGGAACCATTTCCCATGCGCACCATCACCTCGTCCTTAGCCAATCTTCGTTTAATCCGTAGCCCCTGTTTCGAGTTGCAAATATGAGCAACAGAACCAGTATCAAATACCCAGGTGCTACTACGAGCATTAGTAAGGTACACATCAATAACATGTATATCAAATATACCTTTCACTTTTTGCCATCCTTCTTATCCGCCAAATACTTGGGGCAGTTCTGCTTCCAGTGACCAGTCACTTTGTAGTAGAAGCACCCAGTCTCTGGCTTAGGTCTAGACTTGGGATTCTTCCCTTGAGCAGCAACTGGCTTGTTGTTCTTCTTGAATTTCCCCTTCTTCCCTTTGCCCTTTTTATTGAAACTAGTGGTCTTGTTAACCATCAACACTTGATGCTCCTTCTTGATTTCTACCCCCACAGCCTTTAGCATCGCGAAGAGCTCGGGAATCGCTTTCGTCATTCCTTGCATATTATAGTTCATCACGAAGTTCTAGTAACTTGGTGGTAGTGACTAGAGAACTCTATCAATCACTATCTTATCTGGAAGATTAACTCCCACTTGATTCAAGCGATTGTAGTACTCAGACATTCCGAGCACATGCTCACTGGTTGAGCTATTCTCCTCCATCTTGTAGGAAAAGTACTTGTCAGAGGTCTCATACCTCTTGACTCGGGCATGAGTCTGAAATACCAATTTCAGCTCTTGGAACATCTTATATGCTATGTGGTGTCCAAAACATTTTTGAAGTCCCGGTTCTAAGCCGTAAAGCATGGCGCACTAAACTATCAAGTAGTCATCATACCGATCTTGCCAAACGTTCATAACGTCTGCATCTGCTCTTGCAGTAGGTCCGTCACCTAGCGATGCATCAAGGACATAATTCTTCTGTGCAACAATGAGGATAATCCTCAGATCATGGACCCAGTCCGCATCATTGCTACTATCATGTTTCAACTTAGCTTTCTCTAGGAACGCATTAAAATTCAAAGGAACGGTAGCACGGGACATTGATCTACAGCAACATAGACATGCAAATACTATCGGATACTAAGTTCATGATAAATTAAAGTTCAATTAATCATATTACTTAAGAACTCCCACTTAGATAAACATCTCTCTAGTCATCTAAATGATCACGTGATCCATATCAACTAAACCATGTCCGATCATCACGTGAGATGGAGTAGTTTTCAATGGTGAACATCACTATGTTGATCATATCTACTATATGATTCACGTTCGACCTTTCCGTCTCAGTGTTCCGAGGTCATGTCTGCATATGCTAGGCTCGTCAAGTTTAACCCGAGTATTCTACACGTGCAAAACTGGCTTGCACCCGTTGTATGTGAACGTAGAGCTTATCACACTCGATCATCACATGGTGTTTCGGCACAACGAACTGTAGCAACGGTGCATATTCAGGGAGAACACTTGTACTTTAAAATTTAGTGAGGGATCATCTTATAATGCTACCGTCGTACTAAGCAAAATAAGATGCATAAAAGATAAACATCACATGCAATCAAAATATGTTATATGATACGACCATCATCATCTTGTACCTTTGATCTCCATCTCCAAAGCACCGTCATGATCTCCATCGTCACCGTCTTGACACCTTGATCTCCATCGTAGCATCGTTGTCGTCTCACCAACTATTGCTTCTACGACTATCGCTACCGCTTAGTGATAAAGTAAAGCAATTACATGGCGATTGCATTTCATACAAATAAAGCGACAACCATAAGGCTCCTGCTAGTAGCCGATAACTTTTACAAAACATGATCATCTCATACAACAATTTATATCTCATCACGTCTTGACCATATCACATCACAACATGCCCTGCAAAAACAAGTTAGACGTCCTCTACTTTGTTGTTGCAAGTTTTACGTGGCTGCTACGGGCTTCTAGTAAGAACCGTTCTTACCTACGCATCAAAACCACAACAATTTTTTGTCAAGTGTGCTGTTTTAACCTTCAACAAGGACTGGCCGTAGTCAAACTCGATTCAACTAAAGTTGGAGAAACAGACACCCGCCAGCCACCTATGTGCGAAGCACATCGGTAGAACCAGTCCATGAACGCGGTCATGTAATGTCGGTCCGGGCCGCTTCATCCAACAATACCGTCGAATCAAAGTAAGACGTTGGTGGTAAGCAGTATGACTATTATTGCCCAAAACTCTTTGTGGTCTACTCGTGCATTAACATCTACGCATAGACCTGGCTCGGATGCCACTATTGGGGAATGTAGTCATTCAAAAAAAAATCCTACGATCACGCAAGATCTAACTAGGAGATGCATAGCAACGATATGGGAGAGTGTGTCCACGTACCCTCGTAAACCGAAAGCGGAAGCGTTTAGTAACGCAGTTGATGTAGTCGAACGTCTTCATGATCCAACAGATCCAAGTACCGAACATATGGCAACTCCGTGTTCAGCACATGTTCAGCACGATGACGTCCCTCGAGCTCTTGATCCAGTTGAGGATGAGGGAGAGTTCCGTCAGCACGACGGCGTGGAGATGGTGATGATGAAGTTACCTCCGCAGGGCTTCACCTAAGTACTATGACAATATGACCGAGGTGTTGAACTGCGGAGGGGGGCACCGCACACGGCTAAGAGATTGTCTGTTGTGCTTTGGGGTGCCACCTGCTCACGTATATAAAGGAGGGGGGAGGAGGAGGCCGGCCAAGGGGGGCGCGTGCCATAGGGGCAGTCCAACTAGGATTCCCAATCCTAGTTGGACTCCCCTTCCTTTTCCAAGAGGGGGAGAGAGGGAGAAGGAAAGAGGGGGGCGGCGCCCCCTCCCTAGTCCAATTTGGACTTGCCATGGGGGGGAGCGGCCACTCCTTGCGGCCCTTCTCTCCTTTCCACTAAAGCCCATGAAGGCCCAATACTTCCCCGGGGGGTTCCGGTAACCTCCCGATACTCCAAAAAATACCTGAATCACTTTGGAACCATTCTGGTGTCCGGATATAACCTTCCAATATATTGATCTTTACCTCTCGACCATTTCGAGACTCCTCGTCATATCCGTGGTCTCATCCGGGACGCCGAACAAACTTTGGTCATCAAATCACATAACTCATAATACAAATCGTCATCGAATGTTAAGCGTGGGGACCCTACGGGTTCGAGAACTATGTAGCCATGACCGAGACACATCTCCGGTCAATAACCAATAGCGGAACCTGGATGCTCATATTGGCTCCTACATATTCTACAAAGATCTTTATTGGTCAAACCGCATAACAACATACGTTATTCTCTTTGTCATCGGTATGTTACTTGCCCGAGATTCGATCATCTGTATCATCAACCTAGTTCAATATCGTTACCAGCAAGTCTCTTTACTCGTTCCGTAATACATCATCCCACAACTAACTCATTAGTCACATTGCTTGCAAGGCTTATAGTGATGTGCATTACCGAGAGGGCCCAGAGATACCTCTCCGATACTCGGAGTGACAAATCCTAATCTGAATCTATGTCAACCCAACAAATACCTTCAGAGATACCTGTAGAGCATCTTTATAATCACCCAGTTACATTGTGACGTTTGATAGCACACAAGGTATTCCTCCAGAATCCGGGAGTTTCATAATCTCATAGTCAAAGGAATATGTATAAGTCATGAAGAAAGCAATAGCAATAAAACTTAACAATCATTATGCTAAGCTAACGGATGGGTCTTGGCCATCACATCATTCTCCTAATGATGTGATCTCGTTCATTAGATGACAACACATGTCTATGGTTAGGAAACTTAACCATCTTTGATTAACGAACTAGTCTAGTAGAGGCTTACTAGGGACACTATGTTTTGTCTATGTATCCACACATGTATCAAGTTTCCGGTTAATACAATTCTAGCATGGATAATAAACATTTATCATGATATAAGTAAATATAAATAATATCTTTATTATTGCCTCTAGGGCATATTTCCTTCACTACCCACATGTTAGATGTTGTTACATATTTTTATAAGAACCTTTTGCATTTGAACCTAAACCTGGTATTCATTTGGGATTTATTTTTTGGGATGCTAATGATCTTGTTGCAAAGACTCTTCTCTCAGGAAGAGATTAAGGAGGCTATTATGAGCTCTTATTCCCATGGTGCCCCTGGAGTTGATGGGTTTCCTTTTCTTTTTGTTAGACCTTTTGGGACTTGATCAAACTAGATTTCATGGCTCTTGTGACAGATTTTGAGAATGGTACTTTGGATGTTTACAGTCTTAACTTTGCTATCATTACCCTGATTCTTAGAAAACTAACTCCTAAAGAGATCAAGAAATTGTGTCCTATTATTCTTAGTAATTGTGTGTTTGTGTTATTAAGATTTTCACCAAAGTTATGAGTATGAGGGTTTACCCTATTTGTGATAGGCTTATTTTTCAAAACTAAACTACTTTAATTAAAGGGAAGTTAATTCTTGAGAGCATAGATATGGATCATGAGGTTATCCATGAGATTCATAGAACTGATTCAAATAACTTATTTTTTGTAGATGACAATAACTTGGTTTTAAAGTAAGACTATGAGAAATCATATGGTAGAGTGAGTTGGGAATTCCTTATGGTAATGCTCTCTTCTAGAGGCTTTGGAAGTAAATGGATTGGGTGAATTTGTAATGCCTTAATTCGAAGTTCTTTCTGTCTTAGAATTAATGATACTGATGGTACATATCTTGTGAGCTAAGGGTTTGATGCAAGGAGACCTTCTTTCTCCTTTACTTTTTAACTTAGTGGATGAAGTCATTTCTAAGATGCTTTCTAAAGTTGTTCATCATAATTTATTTTAGTCTACTTCCTCATGTTATTCCTGGTGGATTGGTTAGTTTGTAATATGCATATGGCACTATTCTCTTCCTAGATGTTTCTATTGAACATGCTATAAATTTGAAATGGATGTTATCTTGTGTTGGGAAATTGTCTCAAATGAAAATTAACTGTCATAAAAGAGACTTACATACTCTTGGTGTGGAGGATGACCTTGCCAATTCCTTTGCCCAAATTTTCTATTGTCAAAAATTGTACCTTTTTCTTTAAGTATATGGGTGTTGCACTGCATTTCAAAAAATGAGATGGGAGGATATTCAACCTGTGATTGATAGGATCATTAAGAAAAACTCGGGTTGGCTTCGTAGAAACCTGTCTTAAAGAGGGAAATTCACTTTCCTTACTATTGTATTACCAGTATTCCATCTTACCTCATGTCCATGATTAAATTTCCTAAGTGGTCCATTGAAGCTATTACTTCCAAATGTCTCATTTCTTTTGGGGCGACATGGGAGATGAGCATAAGTAACATATGTCAAAATGGGGGCTTGTGTTCCGGAAAAAGAAATTTGGTGGTTCCTAATCTTAGGTATATTAATATGGTTTTACTTGCTTCTTGGAGTAAAAGATACTTTGATCATTTCCTAGTGATTGGAAGAGATTACTAAATATAACACTGTTCTATAGGCTAAACCTCGGTCGTGTTCTCCTTTTTGGAAAAGAATAACTTGGGACTTCTCAGGTGCCTGGCCTTTTTATCGTTGGAAGGTCGGTAATGGCTAGAATGTTGCCTTCTGGCATAATGTTTGGTTTGGTGATTGCTCTCTTAAGACTAAATTCTAGGATTTTTTGTGATTTTTCACAAGATGACGCGAATGTGCAGGTTTGGGATCATTCTGATTTGAAATTAACCTTTAGGAGATGTGTAAATGAGCAATTATTTTCTAGTTGGGAGGATCATGTATCCATTATGAAAAGTGTTGTTTTATTTGATGAAAATGATGTTCATGTTTGGTTGCTTGAATAGTCTGGTTTTCTTTCTCATTAAGTCTTTCTACAAGTTGATCAACTTTGGAGGAATGTCCCACAATTTGAACGATTGTATTTAGAAGATTAAGGGTCAATTCTTTTGGGGCTTATGGGTGGCTGCCAAAATATGTTGCCCCCTACACAGCTTATTCTGCGAGCCCAATTTTTTTTAGGTTGGGCTATCAAAATAAAAAGATTGGGCTGCCAACATAAACTGGGTAGGGGGAATCTTATTTTGGCATGCCACCCATAAGGCCCAAAAGAGCTCGCCCTAAAATTCTTCCCCGCGATCATGTTTTCATGTGTCTTATTCCCAATAATAAAAGTTTGACTAGGGATAACCCTGTTAAGCAATGCCATGTGGCCGATCCAACGTGTGTCTTTTGCAACAAAGAAGAGAGTATCAAACATTTGTCCTTTGATTGCATTGTGGCACTTAACACCTAGAAAATTGTAGTTGAAATACTTGATATACAACTTTTTTGCTCTTTTGGAGATTTAGCTATTTACGGAAAGAAAGAGAAGAATGATGTAGCAATTCACTTGGCGAAAGTGTTACTCTAATCTCGAGCACAAATGCTCCCACTTGGTCATTTCTAATTCTTGTGGAGCTTATGGTTGTTACGTGATTAATTTGTTTTTTCAGGGAGTCTGGAATGTATCCTGGGTATGTTGGGAGCTTTGGTGCATCAGTAGAAGCTGCTCTGCGCAAATGCTCGATCGTCATCGAGGGGAGCTCCTTAGGATTGCTTTGAGATTATCTGCTCTGGTTGTTTCAGTAGGATGTTTTGCAGATTGTAGTCTTCGCCGAGGGGATGGGGGCATTCTTTTGTATTCCCTCCGGTCCTTTTTAGTTCGCATATGAAGTCAAACCTCGTAAACTTTGATCAAGTTTATAGAAAAAAGTACCAAGATTTAGAATGTGAAATCAATAACATTAGATGCGTCATGACTTTACTTTTTATATTGTATAAATTTTGGATTGTAGATGTTAATACTTTTTCATATAAATATGGTCAAACTTTACAAAGTTTGATTTCAGACAATCCTTATATGGAGAGTAAAAGAAACGAGAAGGTATCATGGTTGGTCTAGCGAAATGAAACAAATTGGCTAGCCAATGCGAGTTCATTCAAAAATAAAGTTGCAAACTAATGTTCTGAAAGACCGCATGAACCCAACATGGAAGCTTCGTAGTGCTGATTATTAAGGCAAACAGAGGAGTAAACCAAACACCCTAAATCGTAACGATAACTGGAGGAATCAAAACGTACTTGGAGCAGGAAGATGAAAAGGAAAAATGGTAGCAAGAAGTAAGGGTGATTGTTTCCACCGTATACTTATCGAACATTAATAACCAATTTTAATCTAATTAGCCCTCTAACCGATCCTCCTCCTTTTATTATCTATATCTACATCCGGTGCCCCAGCGGCAGCCTGCTCATCATCGTCTGCGGATACGCCGCCGCCGCCGCCGCGCCGCCCCCAGCGCCAGCCCCAGCCCCGGCGGCTTCGTCCTTCACCTCGCCCTTGGGCACCCTGAATCCCGCCGCCGTCTCCATGGCCTGCCTCTGCCTGAACACCGAGTGCAGCGACGGGGACAGCATGGGGAGCTTCAGCCCCTCCACGGCGCCGAGCCCCGACGGCATCGGCAGGCTCGGCAGCGACGCGTGGCCGCCGCCGAGCGAGTACGGGTAGTTGCTCATCGGCCCCAGCGGGTCCCTCGGCGGCAGGCCGAAGGGCGCGCCACAGCCGCCCAGCCTCATCAGGCCGTCCTGCACCGACGGCGGCTCCGCCCTGCGCGCGTGGGACAGCTGCGACGCCCCCGTGCCGCCCGACGCCGCCGAGCTCCCGTGGCCGCCGTTCCTCGCGGCCGGGACCTCGTGGTTGTGCTTGCCCTCGTACGTGGTGATCACGGACTTGAGGTCGTGCGACGCGCGCTCCACGTGCTTCCGCACCGAGCACCCCGGGTGCGTGCACTTGTAGTAGCTCCTGCAATGCAAGCAGGTACGATCCATGAGAGTCTACCATGCCTACATACATTGCTCCTAAGGAAAGTTAATTCATGCTTCAGACGTACCTTGGATTCGGGTTGCCCTTGACGACCTTCTGCCCGTACTTGCGCCAGCGATAGCCGTCGTCCAGGATGTCCACCTCGCTGGTCGTCTGGATCACGACCCGAGGCTCGCGGACAGCTCTGGACGCAGTGCTCATGTCAATGGCGCACGACTCCAGCTTCCTGAAACATTCGTCCACCCAAAATGAGCACACACATTTTTTATTTCTTTGATGAAACGAATATATGGTGAGGGCGTGAAGAGATGAGATTGTATAACCTTCTCTTGGACTCCAGTTCATCGCCCTCGGTGGTGTCGGCAGCGCCCTGCCCCTGGGACATGCTGCCATGGGCCACCCTATCATCCCCGTCCACCTCGTCAGACACGGCAGACGTGACATCCACGCCGCCCTCCGGGGACTCGAACCGGGCGGCGCCGTCATGGACCTGCATCGAAGCCGACGAGTCACAGAGCTCGCCGGGCACCGAGGGGGACGACGTGGCCTCCAGCCCGTCGCCGCGCCAGTCCTGGACAGCCACGCCCGCGTGCCACAGCGACCTCGCCTCCGCGTTCGGCTGCGAGCCACCAGCATTGCCGTAGCCGTTGTTGTTGTTGTCCGCGGGCGCGTCCATCTGCGCGTCATTGAACGGGTGAACCTGCGCGCCGCCGGCAGGTCGGCGGCCCTGGGCGGCGGGCCTGGGGTGGTTGTGCGTGCCCTTGTAGATGATCTCCGTGACGTGGCCCTCGTGCGACCGCTCCACCTTCTTCTTCACCTGGCAGCTGGGGTGCGTGCACTTGTAGTAGCTCCGCGGGTACTCGCTGTGCTTCACCTGCTTCTGCCCGTACTTCCTCCAGCTGTACCCGTCCTCGGCCGGCGCTGCTGTGGCCACCGCAGCAGGGTAGTCTCCCTTCGCCGCCTCGCTGTCCGCCGCCGTTACCGGTGGGCCGTCGTTGTTGTCGCCACCTGCCGTGGTCCTGTCAGCTGCGAGACGGTTGCGCTTGTTATTGCAGTCATGGTAGCTGCACTTCATCAGGTCTTGCCCGTTGTTGAACTGCGCTTGGTTCAGATGGCCTGGCGGAATGGCGCCTCGTGTCGTTGTCTGAATGTTGGTTTCTGTCTTGACAGGAACATCTCTGCTTGGTGCTGATGGGTGCTGACTGTTGGGTAGAGATCCCTGAAGGCAAAGGAACAGGTGTGTCACAAAAGGAAAGAGGAATTCAAAGGGTTTATTCAAATTTTTATGATCATAATAGCAATTTCATATGATCAGCCACAGCCGGCAAAAATGAGCAAGTAGAGAGAAAACATGGTAATAAACAGTAAGCAACAAAAGCACCTATTTGAGAGCCTTAAACTGTCATTCACTGCGTTTAAAAAAAATGTAAACTGTACTCTGCTAATTTATCTAGTTTTTACCATGAACCTGGTTGGCAGTATTTACAAAGGTGTCTTTTACACTAACTCCATTAAATACCAACAATAATGGTAAACAGGCTTACCAGCCACCTTGCTTTAACTAGTCGTACGAAACGCTGTTTTAATAGAAAAAAATACAGTGCCCCAAACCTAGTATTATTGAATATTACAAAATAAAGTTACAAAATACGCTGTTTACAATAAAGTTACAAAATACGCTGTTTTAAAAAACTACATTCTCTGTATGCACAAAGTCCAGTTGATAAAATTGACAATTCATGCATACACTGAAAAATGGTCAACTTACCCAGCTCCATGGTCACAAAAGGTAAACATTTCAAATGCGGGTATGCGAATGAGGATAAGAAGAAAAACTCAATGAATCACATCAGTCATTCGTGGTTGTTACATGTGGAACAATATGGTCAGCACAAAACTACTTCCATCATAGCAAAGGAGCATAATGCTATTACTTGTTTTTTTTTTTCAGTGCAAGGAACAAGACTATATACAGTTTCACATAACTGCTCACCTTCTTTCCTTCAGCAGTGTACTGTGATGATTTTAGGTCCAAAGGCTTGAAAGAAAATGCACCGGGACGATCTTCAATTGAGGGAGGTTCAAGCCTAGTATTATTGTTGTTATTGGTGTCACCAAGCATGAGTAACTTCCCCGTGGTTGGCGAGGACTGGCCCTGAATCACAGCATTAGAAAACATTCAGGTACTAGCTTCAGTATCAGGGTGTCTGTTTAATTGAAATTGCATACTCATGAGTTCTTTCATACATGAAAAGGAACAGAAATATACAAACTTCCATTTGCTTTTATTTTGGCAACGGTAATAAAATCTCCTCAGAGTTTGTCAAGAAAGGAAAATCTCCTCGGGTATATATAGGTGGGCTATTTGGTGGCAATGACAAAGTTAAACTTTCATGGACTTGCAGAAATTTCCAAAGTTCAGTAAAGCAAAGCATACTTAACCTCCCAATCTAGCATAGTAAACTTTCATGTACTTACAGAAATGTGAAAAGTTCAGTAAAGCAAATGCGGAAAGTTCAGTAAATCAAGTATACTTAACCTGCCAATCTAGCATCGCACTGACAAAACCAATAACAATTCCTACAGTCTGAAGCTGGAGAAAATCACAACTATGGAAATTTAAACACAATGCATACCATGGCATTGGAGAGGAACACGGGCGATTCCAGCAGCGACGCCGGGCTGAGGCCGGGCGGGATGGTCAGGTAAGGCGACTGGGCTCCTGAATATTCGCTGCCAGGCATGCTGAGCTTGGCGACGCTGAACCCAGCTCTGGCCTGCATCCGCTCGGAGAGGCTGCTGCTGGAGCTGGACCTCTGGCCGAAGTGCGGCGTCGCCGGCTTCCCTTCCTCCTGAGGCGAGCCCACGGCCACCGACAGGCCGTGCCTCTCGAACCCGGCCCCCTCGGAGCCGTCGTTGCCGCCGTCGCAGTCCTCCACCAGGGGGTCCGCGGGGAACGGGTCGGTGAGGAAGCTCGGCAGCATGCTGCAGTCTGCCCCTGGGCTCTGGTCCTTCCACTCCACGGCTAGGTGGGTGTGGCCGTCCATCTCAGGATGGAACCTGCATTCACAGAGGAGAGCCAAGCAACATCATGCAAAGCGCATTCGGTGGTAAACAAAATTCAGTAAAGACAGAAGGGCAGAAACAACATCAACGACAAGAACAGAGAAAAGGAGCCAACGGATGTGATGTAGCTTCTTGGTCTCACACAAATCTTTGGCTCAAAACACCAAAAGGATCAAGAATTGGCTTCGAGTTGCAAAAACAAGACGATCTTATCGAGCAGAAAGCTGATTCTCCAAAACTGAAAGCATGTCCATGCCCCCGGGTAAACGACAGCCCGTATAACATCAAAAGGTTAGGTTGATGCGACCGGCACAGTCATCCACAAAGAAGTTGAATGTACTACCGGAAAAGGAGCCGAAAATAAAAGGTGGGGAGCGGCTGCTCCATCTTATTCACTCCAAGAACAGCAAAGGAAGAGGCCATGGACCCCTCAACGCAACAGCGTGCTGATTCGAGGCTCGGAGCTCGAGGCGCATGACAACAGGGAACAACTTTTTCTCCTAAAGCCCTTCAAAATTGCTCCAAGAACGAACTTTGGCGGAGATGGTGAAGAATGTTTTTGATAAAAGATATAGGAGGGCTGGGATCGTCACTTTTGAGCCAAACATCGTAAGTACCACGATAAAAAAGGTTGCTTCTTTGATTCCAATCGTCTGCGGGATGGGGAAATGGAGGATCGTTCATCTTGCGAGCTGGAGGAACCAAACCAAACCAGAGATAAAAAAGGAGAAGACAGACATTCAAATCAAACTTTTCCTCCACATGTCAATCGGCGAGGAATTTACGCCTATTTTTGAAAAACGGGGCGGATAAGGCAAGTGAAATTTAAACAAAATTGGATCAGAAACAACACGCATTACGCAGAGAAAGAAAAATCCAACGAAGCCACAGTTTAAAACAAAACACAACTTTTAAGGCGCATTTCGACAACCCCAAACTCTGATTTATTTTCAAGGAAGGGAATCAAAACATGACATCAGAATGATAGGATCTTGTTTGTTTACAGAAGAAATTCGAATCACAAAGAACACATACCAAAGCGCAGGGAGGAAGAACGGAATCTCCTCGCAAGAACGGAATGCGGGATATCCCACAGAGAGAGATTTGACCAAGGAACATTGGACAGAAACGGGAGACGAACCTTGTCGAGATTACGGAGAAATGCGAATCGCAGGAGCCCCCAATGGCGATGCCCCCTCTCCCTGCCGGCGATGGCTCAGTCCACCAATGGCCAAGACCAGCCGCAGAGGGAACAAGGCACAAGGATCAGAGACAAATGATGAGCTGCAGCCGCAGGGAGTCAGGAAGAGAAGGTTCCTCCTGCCATTATTACTCGGCTCCCCTCTCCCCCATTCTTTTATCCTGAGGAGAGAAGAAGAAACAGAAAACAGAGGAGAGAGAGAGGAGGAGGGGCGGTTTGACCAAGAAGGTGGGAGATGTGCGGAGGGATTCGTTGGAACCCGAGGAGGGATGACGGTGAGAGGAGAGAGAAACATGGATGGCATTGATGGCATGCTCGCCGTTCATCTCTCTCCTGCGAACTGCAGCTTTTCTCTTTCTCTTTTTTAGAGAGAGAGAGAGATGGAATTGCTCTTTTCCTCTGTTTTTTGTCTGCATTTTTCTTTCTTGCTGAATTCACTGTGGTTGTTTCTTTATCTCGGAGGTTCGGGTGTTTTCTGCTATTTTTTTGGGTAATTACCGTGCAGTCGGCACACCTTTATTGTTCAGATGATTGCGCGCTTAACGGGCATTAAAATTTCAGGGGATTTTAGTGAAGGAAACGGCACCTTCATGTGTGAACTCTTTATCACATTATTAGAGTATTTTAAAATGTGTGTAAAATGTCACCTTCCAAAAACAAATCAGCCTAAAAAACCTGGGCACATAGGAGAGCGAAGTTACTAAGGACGGGCTCGTTGGAGGACTTTTTCTTCGAATGATTAAAAAATTATATTTCTAAGTTTCAAAAATATAAAAATAAATCTTTGAAAACTTTTACATATTCGTGACTGATCTGTAAGATTTCATTCAAAAATATTATGATTTGCAAGCTGCACAAAAGAAACAAAATCTCGGCCCAACAACAAAAAATGGCCCATTTTCATGTACGTATTTGTGTGTTTTTTGGTCTATGCCATGTATAAAAGTATATTATTCTGGAAATTTCCATGAACATGCTATATATGTATTTGGGAGTGTACATTTTTATTTATTGTTAGTGATGTGGAAATATGTTTGGTTAGCTCGGCCTAGTAGCACACACATACCATTGTAACGGTTTGCAACCTGGTTCAACTTTGATTCCGCCGAATCCTAGCCGTAAACAAGTCACGTTACCGGACATGCTCGAACCCTCCAACATCTTTCCCCGTATAGTAGCAGCGGCGAGGGCCACGTCCCACTTATGGTCCGGGCCCAGTGGGGGCCGAGAAGACATAGGAGAGCATCCGTAGATGCGCAGATGGGCGGAGGGAGGCGTGTCGTGGCTGGCCGGGATGCCGGGGCAGTGGCCGGCGGTGTAGTCGGTGCCGGCGGAGCGGCCAGAGGTGCCTCGCAGTCCTAGCTCCATGACCGGCTAGAGAAAGCTAGACTTGTTGTAGGTCTGGTGGGGGCGTCCGGCAGCGGCCGATGGCGTCGAGGAAGGAGAGGGGACCACCATTTCCCTTCCCTTGTCTCCTCTCTTTCCTCTCTTTCATTTTCTGCAACCGGCGGCCAAATTCATTTAGCGGAATGAACCAAACAAAATAGATAATCATCTGTTACCTCCGTAATCACATGTTGATTTAGTTCCCTTATCATTTGCATTGCCCCTCTAAAAAACAAACACCTCCTTTAACTACGTTGGCTTGGGTTTAATTATGTTATGTCAGCGTCTTTTTTATATATCGTGTTGGGTTTTTGTCATAAACAATATTTGTTCTGAGACGAGGGTGGATTTGTTTGGTGCATGGTTGTGATGTCTTTACATGTTTCGTCATCAATGTTAGCTTGTGGTGGTTGTGTGAGCCTCTTGGGAGAACCTATTTCACGCTTAAAATCTGAAATTGTTGTTATAACACTCAATAGGTTGGCCCATGAAACTATCGCTCTCTCAGCTCGGCTCCCTGCTTCACTTGCTCATTTAGCCTTTTTATGCTCGCTACACTTCTAGGTGAGAGAAAAACTAGGTATCTTTTGTATTTGATTTTTTTTGTTAAATCAAAAAATGTTCATGGATTGTTTTTAAATGCAAATTTAAAAACCATGGTTTTGAAAAAATAATCTTCACTAATTTTAAATATATTCAAGGATTTTCAAAATGTGTGTGATTTTAGAAAAGGTTCTCATATTTTAAAATGGTCACAAAACTTAAAAATTGTTCATAAACTTTAAAAGTATTCATGCATTTTAAAAATATTCCTAAATTTTAAAAAATGTCAGCAGATTTTAAAGAGTGATTACGCGTTTTGAAATGTTCGTATTAATATTCATGAATTAAAATGTGAAAAAAAAAGGAACAACAAAACCCAAAACTCTGACCCATGGACACACGCCCTCACGGGCAGGGCCATAGCAAGCCCACAATCCTCGAAGAACCAAGCACACCTAAAAACCCAATTGCCATGAGTCTTATTGTGTCTTCGACATTTGATTCTCTCAAGTACTCTGGTTCAAACACCATTACTTCCAAGCATGTGCGCGCACACATCCGGAGATACTCATCTTACTGATATGCGGCCATGTCATGCGCAAGCTGTTGGGGAACGTAGCATAAATTCAAAATTTTCCTACGTGTCACCAAGATCAATCTATGGAGAGACCAGCAACGAGGGGAAGGAGAGTGCATCAACATACCCTTGTAGATCGCTAAGCGGAAACGTTCAAGTGAACGGGGTTGATGGAGTCGTACTCGTCGTGATCCAAATCACCGATGACCAAGTGCCGAACGGACGGCACCTCCGCGTTCAACACACGTACAGCCCGGTGACGTCTCCCATGCCTTGATCCAGCAAGGAGAGAGGAAGAGGTTGAGGAAGACTCCATCCAGCAGCAGCACAACGGCGTGGTGGTGATGGAGGAGCGTGGCAATCCTGCAGGGCTTCGCCAAGCACCGCGAGATATGAGGAGAAAGAGAGGGAGGGCTGCACCAACAGGCAGAGATCAGATCGCGTGTTATGGGTAGCCCCAGGCCTCACTATATATAGGGGAGAGGGAGGAGGGTGCGCCCCCTCTAGGGTTCCCACCCCTAGGGGGGGCGGCAGCCCTAGATGGGAAAGGGGAGGTGGCCAAGAGGGGGAGAGAGGGGGCGCCCCCTAGGGTGGGCCTTAGGCCCATCTAAGCCTAGGGTTTCCCCTCTCTCCTCCTTTGCTGCGCCTTGGGCCTTGTGGGAGGCGCACCAGCCCACTTAGGGGCTGGTCCCTCACCACCCTTGGCCCATGCAAGCCTCCGGGGCATGTGGCCCCACTTGGTGGACCCCCGGGACCCTCCCGGTGGTCCCGATACGTTACCGATAAACCCCGAAACTCTTCCGGTGACCAAAACAGGACTTCCCATATATAAATCTTTACCTCCGGACCATTCCGGAACTCCTCGCGACGTCCAGGATCTCATCCGGGACTCCGAACAACATTCGGTAACCACATACAAACTTCCTTTATAACCCTAGCGTCATCGAACCTTAAGTGTGTAGACCCTACGGGTTCGAGAGACAAGCAGACATGACCGAGACGTTCTCCGGTCAATAACCAACAGCGGGATCTGGATACCCATGTTGGCTCCCACATGCTCCACGATGATCTCATCGGATGAACCACGATGTCAAGGACTTAATCAATCCCGTATACAATTCCCTTTGTCTAGCGGTATTGTACTTGCCCGAGATTCGATCGTCGGTATCCCTATACCTTGTTCAATCTCGTTACCGGCAAGTCTCTTTACTCGTTCCGTAACACATCATCCCGTGATCAACTCCTTGATCACATTGTGCACATTATGATGATGTCCTACCGAGTGGGCCCAGAGATACCTCTCCGCTTACACGGAGTGACAAATCCCAGTCTCGATTCGTGCCAACCCAACAGACACTTTCGGAGATACCTGTAGTGCACCTTTATAGTCACCCAGTTACGTTGTGACGTTTGGTACACCCAAAGCATTCCTACGGTATCCGGAGTTGCATAATCTCATGGTCTAAGGAAATGATACTTGACATTAGAAAAGCTTTAGCATACGAACTACACGATCTTTGTGCTAGGCTTAGGATTCGGTCTTGTCCATCACATCATTCTCCTAATGATGTGATCCCGTTATCAATGGCATCCAATATCCATGGTCAGGAAACCATAACCATCTATTGATCAACGAGCTAGTCAACTAGAGGCTTACTAGGGACATGGTGTTGTCTATGTATCCACACATGTATCTGAGTTTCCTATCAATACAATTCTAGCATGGATAATAAACGATTATCATGAACAAGGAAATATAATAATAATCAATTTATTATTGCCTCTAGGGCATATTTCCAACAATCTCCCACTTGCACTAGAGTCAATAATCTAGTTCACATCGCCATGTGATTAACACTCACAGGTCACATCGCCATGTGACCAACATCCAAAGAGTTTACTAGAGTCAATAATCTAGTTCACATCACTATGTGATTAGCACTCAATGAGTTCTGGGTTTGATCATGTTGCTTTTGAGAGAGGTTTTAGTCAATGGGTCTGAACCTTTCAGATCCGTGTGTGCTTTACAAATCTTTATGTCATCTCCTAGATGCAGCTACCACGCTCTATTTGGAGCCATTTCAAATAACTGTTCTACTTGGAGTTATTCTAAATTTGTTGCTCCATTATACGTATCCGGTATCTCTACTCAGAGCTATCCGGATAGGTGTTAAGCTTGCATCATCGTAACTCTTTACGTCGAACTCTTTATCACCTCCATAACCGAGAAAATTCCTTAGTCCACTAGTTACTAAGGATAACTTTGACCGCTGTACTGTGATCCATTCTTGGATCACTCTTGTACCCCTTGACTGACTCATGGCAAGGCACACTTCAGGTGCGGTACACAGCATAGCATACTGTAGAGCCTATGTCTTAAGCATAGGGGACGACCTTCGTCCTTTCTCTCTATTCTGCCGTGGTCAAGCTTTAAGTCTTAACTTCATACCTTACAACTCAGGCAAGAACTCCTTTTTTGACTGATCCATCTTGAACACCTTCAAGATCATGTCAAGGAACGTGCTCATTTGAAAGTACCATTAAGCGTTTTGATCTATCCTTATAGATCTCGATGCTCAATGTTCAAGTAGCTTAATCCAGGCTTTCCATTGAAAAACACTTTTCAAATAACCCTATATGCTTTCCAGAAATTCTATATCATTTCTGATCATCAATATGTCAACAACATATACTCATCAGAAATTCTATAGTGCTCCCACTCACTTCCTTGGAAATACAAGTTTCTCATAAACTTTGTATACACCCAAATTCTTTGATCATCTTATCTAAGCATACATTCCAACTCCGAGATGCTTACTCCAGTCCTCAAAAGGATTGCTGGTGCTTTGCATACTTATTAGCATCTTTCAGGATTGACAAAACCTTCCGGTTGTATCACATACAACCTTTCCTCAAGAAAATTGTCGAGGAAACAATGTTTTGACATCCTATCTGCAAGATTTCATAAATAATGCAGTAATCGCTAATATAATTCCAACAGACTCTTAGCATCGCTACGAGTGAGAAAGTCTCACCGTAGTCAACTCCTTGAACTTGTCGGGAAACACCTTAACGACAAGTCGAGCTTTCTCAATGGTGACACTTACCATCATTGTCTGTCTTCCTTTTAAAATCCATCTGTACTCAACAGCCTTACGACCATCAAGTAGTTCTTCCAAAGTCTACACTTTGTTTTCATATATGGATCCTCTCTCGGATTATATGGCCTCGAGCCATTTATCGGAATCCGGGCCCACCATCGCTTCTCCATAGCTCGTAGGTTCATTGTTGTCTAGCAACATGACTTCCAAGACAGGATCACATACCACTCTGAAGTAGTGCGCATCCTTGTCATCCCACGAGGTTTGGCAGTGACTTGATCTGAAGTTTCATGATCACTATCATAAGCTTCCACTTCAATTGGGGTAGGTGCCACAGGAACAACTCCCTGTGCCCTGCCACAAACTAGTTGAAGAGACGGTTCAATAACCTCATCAAGTCTCCACCATTCCCCCACTCAATTCTTTCGAGAGAAACTTTTCCTCGAGAAAGGACCTGATTCTTGAAACAATCCCTTATTGCTTTTGGATCTGAGACAGGAGGTATACCCAACTGTTTTTGGGTGTCCTATGAAGATGCATTTATCCGCTTTGGGTTCGAGCTTATCAGCCTGAAACTTTTTCACATAAGTGTCGCAGCCCCAAACCTTTTAAGAAATGACAGCTTAGGTTTCTCTAAACCATAGTTCATATGGTGTCATCTCATCGGAATTACGTGGTGCCCTATTTAAAGTGAATGTGGTTGTCTCTAATGCCTAACCCATAAAACTATTGTGGTAATTCAATGAGAGACATCATGGTATGCATCATATCCAATAGGGTGCAGTTATGATGTCGGACACACCATCACACTATGGTGTTCCAGGCTGTATTAGTTGTGAAACAATTTCCACAATGTCTTAATTCTGTGCCAAACTCGTAATTCAGATATTCATCTCTATGATCATATCATAGATCTTTTATCCTCTTGTCACGATGATCTTTCAACTTCACCCTGAAATTACTTGAACCTTTCAATAATTCAGACTCGTGATTCATCAAGTAAATATACTCAACATCTACTCAAATCATCTGTGAAGTAAGAACATAACGATATCCACTACACGCCTCAGCACTCATTGGGCTGCACACATCAAAATGTATTACTTCCAGCAAGTTGCTTTCTGGTTCCATTTTACTGAAACCGAGGCTTTCAGTCATCTTGCCCATGTGGTATGATTTGCATGTCTCAAGTGATTCAAAATCAAGTGAGTTCAAACGGTCCATCTGCATGGAGTTTCTTCATGCATATACACCAACAGACATAGTTCGCATGTCTCAAACTTTTCAAAAACGAGTGAGCCCAAAGATCCATCAATCATGGAGCTTCTTCATGCGTTTTATACCGATATGACTTACGTGGCAGTGCCACAAGTAGGTGGTACTATCATTACTATCTTTTGGCATGAACATGTGTATCACTACGATCGAGATTCAATAAACCATTCATTTTAGGTGTAAGACCATTGAAGGTATTATTCAAATAAACAGAGTAACCATTATTCTCCTTAAATGAATAACCGTATTGCGATAGACATAATCCAATCATGTCTATGATCAACGCAAACACCAATCTCGATGGTAGAGGGAGCGTACGATATTTGATCACATCAAGCTTGGGAAAAATTTCCAACACATATTGCCAGCTCACCTTTAACTAGTCTCCGCTTATTCCGTAGCTTTTATTTCGAGTTACTAACACTTAGCAACCGAACCGGTATCTAATACCCTGGTGCTACTAGGAGTACTAGTAAAGTACACATCAACACAATGTATATCCAATATACTTCTATCGACCTTGCCAGCCTTCTAATCTACCAAGTATCTAGGGTAATTTTGCTCCAGTGGCTGTTCCCCTTATTACAGAAGCACTTAGTCTCGGGTTTGGGTTCAACTTTGGGTTTCTTCACTAGAGCAGCAGCTGAATTGCCGTTTCATGAAGTATCCCTTCGTGCCCTTGCCCTTCTTGAAACTAGTGGTTTCACCAACCATCAACAATTGATGCTCCTTCTTGATTTCTACTTTTGTGGTGTCAAACATCGCGAATATCTCAAGGATCATCATATATGTCCCGGATATATTATAGTTCATCATGAAACTCTAGCAGCTTGGTGGTAATGACTTCGGAGAAACATCACTATCTCATCTGGAAGATCAACTCCCACTTGATTCAAATGATTGTTGTACTCAGACAATCTGAGCACAAGTTCAACAATTGAGCTTTTCTCCCTTAGTTTGCAGGTTAAGAAAATCGTCGGAGGTCTTATACCTCTTGACGTGGGCTCAAGCCTGAAATCCCAATTTCAGCCCTCGAAACATCTCATATGTTTCGCGACGTTTCAAAATGTCTTCGGTGCCTCAACTCTAAACCGTTTAACTGAACTATCACGTAGTTATCAAAATGTGTATGTCAGATGTTCGCAACATCCACAGACAACGTTCGAGGTTCAGCACACTGAGCGGTGCATTAAGGACACAAGCCTTCTATGAAGCAATGCGGACAATCCTCAGTTTACGGACCTAGTCCGCATAATTGCTACTATCAACTTTCAACTAATTTTTCTCTAGGAACATATCTAAACAGTAGAACTGAAGCGCGAGCTACGACATAATTTGTGAAGACCTTTTGACTATGTTCAGGATAATTAAGTTCATCTTATGAACTCCCACTCAGATAGACATCCCTCTAGTCATCTAAGTGATTACATGATCCGAGTCAACTAGGCCGTGTCCGATCATCACGTGAGACAGACTAGTCATCATCGGTGAACATCTTCATGTTGATCGTATCTACCATACGACTCATGCTCGACCTTTCGGTCTCTTGTGTTCCGAGGCCATGTCTGTACATGCTAGGCTCGTCAAGTTAACCCTAAGTGTTTTGCATGTGTAAAACTGTCTTACACCCGTTGTATGTGAACGTAAGGATCTATCACACCCGATCATCACGTGGTGCTTCGAAACGACGAACTTTAGCAACGGTGCACAGTTAGGGGAGAACACATTCTTGAAATTGTAATGAGGGATCATCTTATTTACTACCGTCGTTCTAAGCAAATAAGATCTATAAACATGATAAACATCACATGCAATCAAATAATAGTGACATGATATGGCCAATATCATATAGCTCCTTTGATCTCCATCTTGGGGCTCCATCATCATCTTGTCACCGGCATGACACCATGATCTCCATCATCGTGTCTTCTTGAAGTTGTCTCGTCATCTATTACTTCTACTACTATGGCTAACGCTTTAGCAATATAGTAAAGTAATTACATGACGTTTAAGTTGACACGCAGGTCATAAATAAATAAAGACAACTCCTATGGCTCCTGCCGGTTGTCATACTCATCGACATGCAAGTCGTGATACCTATTACAAGAACATGATCAATCTCATACATCACATATATCATTCATCGCATCCTTTTGGCCATATCACATCACATAGCATACCCTGCAAAAACAAGTTAGACGTCCTATAATTGTTGTTTGCATGTTTTACGTGGCTGCTATGGGTTTCTAGCAAGAACGTTTCTTACCTACGCAAAACCACAACGTGATATGCCAATTGCTATTTACCCTTCATAAGGAGCCTTTTCATCAAATCCGACCCGACTACAGCGGGAGAGACAGACACCCGCCAGCCACCTTATGCAACTAGTGCATGTTTGTCGGTGGAACCGGTCTCACGTAAGCATACGTGTAAGGTTGGTCCGGGCCGCTTCATCCCACAATACCGTCGAATCAAGATAAGACTAGTAACGGCAAGCATATTGAACAAAATCAACGCCCACAACTTCTTTGTGTTCTACTCGTGCATAGAATCTACGCATAGACCTAGCTCATGATGCCACTGTTGGGGAACGTAGCATAAATTCAAAATTTTCCTACGTGTCACCAAGATCAATCTATGGAGCGACCAGCAACGAGGGGAAGGAGAGTGCATCTACATACCCTTGTAGATCGCTAAGCGGAAGCGTTCAAGTGAACGGGGTTGATGGAGTCGTACTCGTCATGATCCAAATCACCGATGACCAAGTGCCGAACGGACGACACCTCCGCGTTCAACACACGTACAGCCCGGTGACGTCTCCCATGCCTTGATCCAGCAAGGAGAGAGGGAGAGGTTGAGGAAGACTCCATCCAGCAGCAGCACAACGGCGTGGTGGTGATGGAGGAGCGTGGCAATCCTGCAGGGCTTCGCCAAGCACCGCGAGATATGAGGAGAAAGAGAGGGAGGGTTGCACCAACAGGCAGAGATCAGATCGCGTGTTATGGGCAGCCCTAGGCCTCACTATATATAGGGGAGAGGGAGGAGGGTGCGCCCCCTCTAGGGTTCCCACCCCTAGGGGGGGCGGCAGCCATAGATGGGAAAGGGGAGGCGGCCAAGAGGAGGAGAGAGGGGGCGCCCCCTAGGGTGGGCCTTAGGCCCATCTAAGCCTAGGGTTTCCCCTCTCTCCTCCTTTGCTGCGCCTTGGGCCTTGTGGGAGGTGCACCAGCCCACTTAGGGGCTGGTCCCTCACCACCCTTGGCCCATGCAAGCCTCCGGGGCATGTGGCCCCACTTGGTGGACCCCCGAGACCCTCCCGGTGGTCCCGGTACGTTACCGATAAACCCCGAAACTCTTCCGGTGACCAAAACAGGACTTCCCATATATAAATCTTTACCTCCGGACCATTCCGGAACTCCTCGTACGTCCGGGATCTCATCCGGGACTCCGAACAACATTCGGTAACCACATACAAACTTCCTTTATAACCCTAGCGTCATCGAACCTTAAGTGTGTAGACCCTACGGGTTCGGGAGACAAGCAGACATGACCGAGACGTTCTCCGGTCAATAACCAACAGCGGGATCTGGATACCCATGTTGGCTCCCACATGCTCCACGATGATCTCATCAGATGAACCACGATGTCAAGGACTTAATCAATCCCGTATACAATTCCCTTTGTCTAGCGGTATTGTACTTGCCCGAGATTCGATCGTCGGTATCCCTATACCTTGTTCAATCTCGTTACCGGCAAGTCTCTTTACTCGTTCCGTAACACATCATCCCGTGATCAACTCCTTGATCACATTGTGCACATTATGATGATGTCCTACCGAGTGGGCCCAGAGATACCTCTCCGCTTACACGGAGTGACAAATCCCAGTCTCGATTCGTGCCAACCCAACAGACACTTTCGGAGATACCTGTAGTGCACCTTTATAGTCACTCAGTTACGTTGTGACGTTTGGTACACCCAAAGCATTCCTACGGTATCCGGGAGTTGCACAATCTCATGGTCTAAGGAAATGATACTTGACATTAGAAAAGCTTTAGCATACGAACTACACGATCTTTGTGCTAGGCTTAGGATTGGGTCTTGTCCATCACATCATTCTCTTAATGATGTGATCCCGTTATCAATGACATCCAATGTCCATGGTCAGGAAACCGTAACCATCTATTGATCAACGAGCTAGTCAACTAGAGGCTTACTAGGGACATGGTGTTGTCTATGTATCCACACATGTATCTGAGTTTCCTATCAATACAATTCTAGCATGGATAATAAACGATTATCATGAACAAGGAAATATAATAATAATCAATTTATTATTGCCTCTAGGGCATATTTCCAACACAAGCATCCTCATATATAGCAGTTGTGTACTTCTAGTGACTAGAGAATCGAATACAACCAATAACATCATTCTTCTCTTTAAATAACCTTCATAGGCCCTAACACCACACTTGATGCTCAAGAACAATGGTCATCACATCCAGTATAAACGATGCAAATAGCGCTCGAAGATTGAATCGGGGGGCAAAGTAGTTCTCATAGAGATCAAGATGCCCCATGCCCCGACACCAATTGAACACTCGATGTCCTGACGTTGAACCCTTTAAGTGGAGAACATGCTCCTCTACACTTTGTTTCTTCATGAACTACCACCATTATAACCGATTCATCCTCATCTTGCTCATCATCATGTGAAGAAAACGAATCCTAGAACTCAACATAGAATCACCCCTCGTCTGAATTCATCATATTAAACTCAATGTAAACAAGAAAAACCTTTAAAATGCGCTATGACATTTGATCAAACACTTATTGTGTGTGGTGTCCTCCATGGACGGCGTCGACAGGGGTGGATGTCACCTTGGGCTCCTGGTGGATTCGGAGGGTGGGGCAGACTTCTATTCAGATCAATGACGAGGTGGGCGGCTGCTTCTCCCGTAGGAATTGTTGGGTTTCCCTAAAGAGGAAGGGTGATGTAGCACCCAGCAGAAAGTATTTTCCTCGGTTAAGAATCAAGGTTTACTCGAACCAATAGGAGTCTCCAAGCTAACAAGATAAGCAGTACCTACACACAAACAAAATAAATTCTTGCACCCAACTTGACAAGGGGGTTGTCAATCCCCTCGTCTTGCTAGTTGTAAGGATAAAAGCAAACGGCGCTAGATAGTGATATAGCAAAGCGACAACATTATAAGAGTAAATAAAGGAGCAATTGAGGAACATAAGTATTTATAGGAAATGGACCCGGGGTCCATAGGTTCACTAGTGGCGTCTCTCTCGAAAGCAGGTAATGGCATGGTAAACAAATTACTATTGGCCAATTAACAGAAAAGCAGCATCCATAATGATCATTCTGTTGGGGATCGTTACAGAATTAAAAAAATTCTATGCATCACCAAGATCAATCTATGGAGAGACAAGCAATGAGAGAGAGAGGAGTGCATCTTCATACCCTTGAAGATCGCGAGACGGAAGCGTTACAAGAATGCGGATGAAGGAGTTGTACTCACAGCGATTCAGATCGCGGTTGATTCCGATCTAAGCACCGAACAACGGCGCCTCCGCGTTCAACACACGTGCAGCACGGGGACGTCTCCTCCTTCTTGAGCCAGCAAGGGCAATGGAGAAGTTGGGAAAGAACTCCGGCAGCACGATGGTGCCAATACACGAGAGGCGACCCCCTCGAGTCGACGCGGTAGGAGCCCGGTACCGCAGCGGTACTGCGACTGTGAACCCACAAGCGGTACTACCATTGGGTACCGCGGTACTACCGCTTGGACCAAAGCATGCTCAAAACGCAAGAAAAGAGACCTCCATCGATGCGGGAAGGCTTAGAGGGTGCGAAAAGGAAGTGTACGTGATGATTCCACCCAAGCCTTACCAAAGCGGACCCCCTCTTGATAGTACGGTGACTCCTATGAGACAAGACCACAAAACTAGAAACGAAAGAGCTACACCGTCTTGAATAAAAAACTTCGAGGGGAAAGAATCGTCTCGTGCGAAAGGATGAATCCCTGAAAAGCTCAAAGCACATGATTAGTCCGCAAAAGCATTATCATCAATCACCAAAACACCTTAGGGATAAATATGCCCTTACAGGAGAGTTGTGCCTTGGATGAGGTGTTGCTGCCCTCCCTCCTCCCCTCTATTTATAGGGGGAAGGGGCCGGCCCCTCTAGGGGAGGTGGCTTGCCCCCCAAGCCAAGGGGGCACCCCTTTTAGGGTTCCCCCTAAACTCTAGGCGCATGGGCCCTAGGGGGATGGCGCCCGACCCACTTAGGGGCTGGTTCTCTTCCACATACAGCCCATAGGGCCCTCCGGGGCAGGTGGACCCTCCCGGTGGACTCCTGGAACCCCTTCGGTGGTCCCGGTACAATACTGGCAAACCCCCGAATACTTCTGGTGACCGTATGATGACTTCCCATATATAAATCTTCACCTCCGGACCATTCCGGAACTCCTCGTGACATCCGGGATCTCATCCGGGACTCCGAACAACATTCGGTAACCGCATTCTAATTCTCATAACAACTCTAGCGTCACCGAACCTTAAGTGTGTAGACCCTACGGGTTCGTGAACCATGTAGACATGACCGAGACATCTCTCCGGCCAATAACCAACAGCGGGATCTAGATACCCATGTTGGCTCCCACATGTTCCATGACGATCTCATCAGATGAACCATGTGTTGGGGAACGTAGTAATTTCGAAAATTTTCCTACGCACACGCAAGATCATGGTGATGCATAGCAACGAGAGGGGAGAGTATGATCTACGTACCCTCGTAGACCGTCAGCGGAAGCGTTATGACAATGCGGTTGATGTAGTCATACGTCTTCATGGCCCGACCGATCAAGCACCGAAACTCCGACACCTCCGAGTTCTAGCACACGTTCAGCTCGATGACGATCCCCGAACTCCGATCCAGCAAAGTGTCGGGGAAGAGTTTCGTCAGCACGACGGCATGGTGACGATCTTGATGTTCTACTGTCGTAGGGCTTCGCCTAAGCACCACTACAATATTATCGAGGACTATGGTGGAAGGGGGCACCGCACACGGCTAAGAGAACGATCTTAGAGATCAACTTGTGTGTCTAGGGGTGCCCCCTGCCCCCGTATATAAAGGAGCCAAGGGGGGGTGCAGCCGGCCCTAGGAGGAGGCGCACAGGAGGAGTCCTACTCCTACCAGGAGTAGGACTCCCCCCTTTCCCTAGTTGGATTAGGACTTGGGGAAGAAGGAAGAGAGGGAAGAAAGGGAAGGGGGGCGTCGCCCCCCCCTCCTTGTCCAATTCGGACTTGGGGGGGGAGGGGTGCGCGGCAGCCCCTAGGCCTCCTCTCCTATTCCTCCACTAGGCCCATTAAGGCCCATTAGGTTACCGAGGGGTTCCGGTAACCTCCCAGTACTCCGATAAAATGCCTATTTCACCCGGAAAACTTCTGGTGTCCAAACATAGGCTTCCAATATATCAATCTTTATGTCTCGACCATTTCGAGACTCCTCGTCATGTCCGTGATCACATCCGGGACTCCGAACTAACTTCGGTACATCAAAATATATATAAACTCATAATGAAACTGTCATCATAACGTTAAGTGTGCGGACCCTACGGGTTCGAGAATAATGTAGACATGACCGAGACATGTCTCCGGTCAATAACCAATAGCGGAACCTGGATGCTCATATTGGCTCCCACATATTCTACAAAGATCTTTTATCGGTCAGACCGCATAACAACATACTTTGTTCCCTTTGTCATCGGTATGTTACTTGCCCGAGATTCGATCGTTGGTATCTCAATACCTAGTTCAATCTCGTTACCGGCAAGTCTCTTTACTCGTTTCGTAATACATCATCTCACAACTAACTCATTAGTTGCAATGCTTGCAAGGCTTATGTGATGTGCATTACCGAGAGGGCCCAGAGATACCTCTCCGACAATCGGAGTGACAAATCCTAATCTCGAAATACGCCAACCCAACATGTACCTTTGGAGACACCTGTAGAGCTCCTTTATAATCACCCAGTTACGTTGTGACGTTTGGTAGCACACAAAGTGTTCCTCCGGCAAACGGGAGTTGCATAATCTCATAGTCATAGGAACATGTATAAGTCATGAAGAAAGCAATAGCAACATACTAAACGATCGGGTGCTAAGCTAATGGAATGGGTCATGTCAATAACATCATTCTCCTAATAATGTGATCCCGTTAATCAAATGACAACACATGTCTATGGTTAGGAAACTTAACCATCTTTGATTAACGAGCTAGTCAAGTAGAGGCATACTAGTGACGTTTAGTTTGTCTATGCATTCACACAAGTATTATGTTTCCGGATAATACAATTCTAGCATGAACAATAAACATTTATCATGATATAAGGAAATAAAATAATAACTTTATTATTGCCTCTAGGGCATATTTCCTTCAGTCTCCCACTTGCACTAGAGTTAATAATCTAGATTACACAGTAATGATTCTAACACCCATGGAGCTTTGGTGCTGATCATGTTTTGCTCATGGAAGAGGCTTAGTCAATGGGCCTGCTACATTCAGATCCATATGTATCTTGCAAATCTCTATGTCTCCCACCTGGACTATATCCTGGATGGAATTGAAGCGTCTCTTGATGTGATTGGTTCTCTTGTGAAATCTGGATTCCTTTGCCAAGGCAATTGCACCAGTATTGTCACAAAAGATTTTCATTGGACCCGATGCACTAGGTATGACACCTAGATCGGATATGAACTCCTTCATCCAGACTCCTTCGTTTGCTGCTTCCGAAGCAGCTATGTACTCTGCTTCACATGTAGATCCCGACACAACGCTTTGTTTAGAACTGCACCAACTGACAGCTCCACCGTTTAATGTAAACACGTATCCGGTTTGCGATTTAGAATCGCCCGGATGAGTGTCAAAGCTTGCATCAACGTAACCATTTACATGAGCTCTTTGTCACCTCCATATATGAGAAACATATCCTTAGTCCTTTTCAGGTATTTCAGGATGTTCTTGACCGATGTCCAGTGATGCACTCCTGGATTACTTTGGTACCTCCCTGCTAGACTTATAGCAAGACACACATCAGGTCTGGTACACATCATTGCATACATGATAGAGCCTATGGCTGAAGCATAGGGAACATCTTTCATTTTCTCTCTATCTTCTGCATTGGTCGGGCATTGAGTCTTACTCAATTTCACACCTTGTAACACAGGCAAGAATCCTTTCTTTGCTTGATCCATTTTGAACTTCTTCAAAACTTTGTCAAGGTATGTGCTTTGTGAAAGTCCAATTAAGCATCTTGATCTATCTCTATAGATCTTAATGCCCAATATGTAAGCAGCTTCTCCGAGGTCTTTCATTGAAAAACTCTTATTCAAGTATCCCTTTATGCTATCCAGAAATTCTATATCATTTCTGATTAGTAATATGTCATCTACATATAATATCAGAAATGCTAAAGAGCTCCCACTCACTTTCTTGTAAATAAAGGCTTCTCCAAAAGTCTGTACAAAACCAAATGCTTTGATCACACTATCAAAGCGTTTATTCCAACTCCGAGAGGCTTGCACCAGTCCATAAATGGATCGCTGGAGCTTGCACACTTTTTTAGCTCCCTTTGGATTGACAAAACCTTCCGGCTGCATCATACACAACTCTTCTTCCAGAAATCCATTCAGGAATGCAGTTTTGACATCCATCTACCAAATTTCATAATCATAAAATGCGTCAATTGCTAACATGATTCGGACAAACTTAAGCATCGCTACGGGTGAGAAGGTCTCATCGTAGTCAATCCCTTGAACTTGTCAAAAACCTTCTGCGACAAGTCGAGCTTTGTAGACAGTAACATTACCGTCAGCGTCAGTCTTCTTCTTAAAGATCCATTCATTCTCAATTGCTTGCCGATCTGTGGGCAAATCAACCAAAGTCCACACTTTGTTCTCATACATGGATCCCATCTCAGATTTCATGGCTTCAAGCCATTTTGCGGAATCTGGGCTCACCATCACTTCTCCATAATTCGTAGGTTCATCATGATCTAGTAGCATGACTTCCAGAACAGAATTACCATACCACTCTGGTGCGGATCTTACTCTGGTTGATCTACGAGGTTCAGTAGTATCTTGTTTTGAAGTTTCATGATCATCATCATTAGCTTCCTCACTAATTGGTGTAGGTGTCACAGAAACCGGTTTCTGTGATGTACTACTTTCCAATAAGGGAGCAGGTACAGTTACCTCATCAAGTTCTACTTTCCTCCCACTCAATTCTTTCGAGAGAAACTCCTTCTCTAGAAAGTTTCCGAATTTAGCAACAAAAGTCTTGCCTTCGGATCTGTGATAGAAGGTGTATCCAATAGTTTCCTTTGGATATCCTATGAAGACACATTTCTCCGATTTGGGTTCGAGCTTATCAGGTTGAAGCTTTTTCACATAAGCATCGCAGCCCCAAACTTTCAGAAACGACAACTTTGGTTTCTTGCCAAACCACAGTTCATAAGGCGTCGTCTCAACGGATTTTGATGGTGCCCTATTTAACGTGAATGCGGCCGTCTCTAAAGCATAACCCCAAAACGATAGCGGTAAATCAGTAAGAGACATCATAGATCGCACCATATGTAGTAAAGTACGATTACGACGTCCGGACACACCATTACGCTATGGTGTTCCGGGTGGCGTGAGTTGCGAAACTATTCCGCATTGTTTCAAATGTACACCAAACTCATAACTCAAATATTCTCCTCCACGATCAGATCGTAGGAATTTTATTTTCTTGTTACGATGATTTTCAACTTCACTCCAATAGGGTGCAACTATGATGTTCGGACACACCATCACACTATGGTGTTCCAGGCGGTATTAATTGCGAAACAATTTCCACAATGTCTTAATTGTGTGCCAAAACTCGTAACTCAGATATTCATCTCTATGATCATATCATAGAGATTGTATCCTCCTGTCACAATGATCTTCTACTTCACTCTGAAATTACTTGAACCATTCAATAATTCAGACTTGTGTTTCATCAAGTAAATATTCTCAACAACTACTCGAATCATCTGTGAAGTAAGAACATAACGATATCCACTACATGCCTCAGCACTTATTGGATTGCATACATCAAAATGTATTTCTTCCCACAAGTTGCTTTCTAGTTCCTTTTTACTGAAAACGAGGCTTTTCAGTCATCTTGCCCATGTGGTATGATTTGCATATCTCAAGTGATTCAAAATCAAGTGAGTCCAAACGATCCATCTGCATGGAGTTTCTTCATGCATATACACCAATAGACATGGTTCGCATGTCTCAAACTTTTCTAAAACGAGTGAGTCCAAAGATCCATCAACATGGAGCTTCTTCATGCGTTTTATACCATTATGACTTACATGGCAGTGCCACAAGTAAGTGGTACTATCATTACTATCTTATATCTTTTGGCATGAAAATGTGTATCATTTCGATCGAGATTCAATAAACCATTCCTTTAGGTGCAAGACCATTGAAGGTTTTATTCAAATAAATAGAGTAATCATTATTCTCCTTAAATGAATAACCGTATTGCGATAGACATAATCCAATCATGTCTATGCTCAACGCAAGCACCAAACGACAATTATTCAGGTTTAATACTAATCTTGATGGTAAAGGGAGCGTGCGATGTTTGATCACATCAAACTTGGAAACACTTCCAACACATATCGTCAGCTCACCTTTAGCTAGTCTCCGTTTATTCCGTAGCTCTTTATTTCGAGTTACTAACACTCAGCAACCGAACCGGTATCTTATACCCTGGTGCTACTAGGAGTACTAGTAAAGTACACATTAACATAATGTATATCCAATATACTTATATCGACTTTGCCAGCCTTCTCATCTACCAAGTATCTAGGGTAATTCTACTTCAGTGGTTGTTCCCCTTATTACAGAAGCACTTAGTCTCGGGTTTGGGTTCAACCTTGGGTTTCTTCACTAGAGCAGCAACTGTTTTGCCGTTTCATGAAGTATCCCTTGTTACCCTTGCCCTTCTTGAAACTAGTGGTTTTACCAACCATCAACAATTGATGCTCCTTCTTGATTTCTACTTTCGCGGTGTCAAACATCATGAATATTTCAAGGATCATCATATCTATCCCTGATATGTTATAGTTCATCACGAAGCTCTAGCAGCTTGGTGGCAATGACTTTGGAGAAACATCACTATCTCATTTGGAAGATCAACTCCCACTCGATTCAAGTGATTGTTGCACTCAGACAATCTGAGCACAAGCTCAACGATTGAGCTTTTCTCCCTTAGTTTGTAGGCTAAGAAAATTGTCGGAGGTCTCATACCTCTTGACGTGGGCACGAGCCTGAAATCCCAATTTTAGCCCTCGAAACATCTCATATGTTCCGCGACATTTCGAAAACGTCTTTGGTGCCTCTACTTAAACCATTTAACTGAACTATCACGTAGTTATCAAAACGTGTATGTTCGATGTTCGAAACATCCACAAACGACGTTTGGGGTTTAGCACACTGAGCAGTGCATTAAGGACATAAGCTTTCTACTGTTCGCATAATCGCTACTATCAACTTTCAACTATATTTTCTCTAGGAACATATCTAAAACAGTAGAACTAAAGCGCGAGCTACGACATAATTTGCAAAAGGTCTTTTGACTATGTTCAGGATAATTAAGTTCATCTTATGAACTCCCACTTAGATAGACATCCCTCTGGTCATCTAAGTGATCACATGATCCGAGTCAACTAGGCCGTGTCCGATCATCACGTGAGACGGACTAGTCATCATCGGTGAACATCTTCATGTTGATCGTATCTACTATACGACTCATGCTCGACCTTTCGGTCTCCGTGTTCCGAGGCCATGTCTGCACATGCTAGGCTCGTCAAGTTAACCCTAAGTGTTTTCGCTGTGTAAAACTGTCTTACACCCGTTGTATGTGAACGTAAGAATCCATCACACCCGATCATCACGTGGTGCTTAGAAGCGACGAACTGTAGCAACGGTGCACAGTTAGGGGAGAACACTTCTTGAAATTTGTAAGGGATCATCTTATTTACTACCGTCGTCCTAAGCAAACAAGATGCATAAACATGATAAACATCACATGCAATCAAATAGTGTAGTGACATGATATGGCCAATATCATATAGCTCCTTTGATCTTCATCTTCGGGGCTCCATGATCATCTTGTCACCGGCATGACACCATGATCTCCATCATCATGATCTCCATCATCGTGTCTTCATGAAGTTGTCACGCCAACGACTACTTCTACTTCTATGACTAACGCATTTAGCAATAAAGTAAAGTAGTTTACATGGCGTTCTTCAATGACACGCAGGTCATACAATAAATAAAGACAACTCCTATGGCTCCTGCCGGTTGTCATACTCATCGACATGCAAGTCGTGAATCCTATTACAAGAACATGATCAATCTCATACATCACATATCATTCATCACATTCTTCTTGGCCATATCACATCACATAGCATACCCTGCAAAAACAAGTTAGACGTCCTCTAATTGTTGTTGCATGTTTTACGTGGCTGCTATGGGTTTCTAGCAAGAACGTTTCTTACCTACGCAAGACCACAACATGATATGCCAATTGCTATTTACCCTTCATAAGGACCCTTTTCATCGAATCCGTTCCGACTAAAGTGGGAGAGACTGGCACCCGCTAGCCACCTTATGCACCTAGTGCATGTCAATTGGTGGAACCTGTCTCACGTAAGAGTACGTGTAAGGTCGGTCCGGGCCGCTTCATCCCACAATACCGTCGAAACAAGATTGGACTAGTAACGGTAAGCATATTGAACAACATCAACGCCCACAACTACTTTGTGTTCTACTCGTGCAAAGAATCTACGCAATAGACCTAGCTCATGATGCCACTGTTGGGGAACGTAGCAGAAATTCAAAATTTTCCTACGTGTCACCAAGATCTATCTATGGAGAGACCAGCAACGAGTAGAAAGAGAGTGCATCTACATACCCTTGTAGATCGCTAAGCGGAAGCGTTCAAGTGAACGGGGTTGATGGAGTCGTACTCGTCGTGATTCAAATCACCGATGATCCTAGTGCCGAACGGACGGCACCTCCGTGTTCAACACACGTACAGCCCGGTGACGTCTCCCACGCCTTGATCCAGCAAGGAGAGAGGGAGAGGTTGAGGAAGACTCCATCCAACAGCAGCACAACGGCGTGGTGGTGGTGGAGGAGCGTGGCAATCCAGCAGGGCTTCGCCAAGCACCATGGGAGAGGAGGAGTAGGAAGAGAGGTAGGGCTGTGCCAGAACTTCGTGTATAGCTCCCATGCGCCTCCCCACTATATATAGGGGTGGAGGGGCTGGTTTCTTGCCCTCCAAGTCCATTGGGGCGTTGGCCAAGGTGGGAGGAAAGAAATCCCATCATTTCCTTCCCCACCGATTGCTATCCCCCCTTTTTAGGGATCTTGATCTTATCCCTTTGGGATATGATCTTATTCCTTCTAAGGGGGGATCTTGGTGCGCCTTGACCAGGGGTGTGGGGCCTTTCCCCCACTACCCACGTTCATGTGGGTCCCCCCATGCAGGTGGGCCCCACTCCGGAACCTTCTAGAACCTTCCCGATACAATACCGAAAAATCCCGAACATTTTCCGGTGGCCAAAATAGGACTTCCCATATATAAATCTTTACCTCCGGACCATTCCGGAACTCCTCGTGACGTCCGGGATCTCATCCGGGACTCCGAACAACATTCGGTAACCACATACAAACTTCCTTTATAACCCTAGCGTCATCGAACCTTAAGTGTGTAGACCCTACGGGTTCGGGAGACATGTAGACATGACCGAGACGTTCTCCGGTCAATAACCAACAGCGGGATCTGGATACCCATGATGGCTCCCACATGTTCCACGATGATCTCATCGGATGAACCACGATGTCAAGGACTTAATCAATCCCGTATTCAATTCCCTTTGTCTATCGGTATGTTACTTGCCCGAGATTCGATCGTCGGTATCCAATACCTTGTTCAATCTCGTTACCGGCAAGTCATTTTACTCGTTCCGTAACACATCATCCCGTGATCAACTCCTTGGTCACATTGCGCATATGATGATGTCCTACCGAGTGGGCCCAGAGATACCTCTCCGTTTACACGGAGTGACAAATCCCAGTCTCGATCCGCATAAAACAATAGATACTTTCGGAGATACCTGTAGTGCACCTTTATAGTCACCCAGTTACGTTGTGACGTTTGATACACCCAAAGCACTCCTACGGTATCCAGGAGTTACACGCTCTCATGTCGAAGGAAGAGATACTTGACATTGGCAAAGCTCTAGCAAATGAACTACACGATCTTTTGTGCTAGTCTTAGGATTGGGTCTTGTCCATCACATCATTCTCCTAATGATGTGATCTCGTTATCAACGACATCCAATGTCCATAGCCAGGAAACCATGACTATCTGTTGATCACAACGAGCTAGTCAACTAGAGGCTCACTAGGGACATATTGTGGTCTATGTATTCACAGTGTATTACGATTTCCGGATAATACAGTTATAGCATGAATAAAAGACAATTATCATGAACAAGGAAATATAATAATAATACTTTTATTATTGCATCTAGGGCATATTCCCAACAGTCTCCCACTTGCACTAGAGTGAATAATCTAGTTCACATCGCCATGTGATTAACACTCACAGGTCACATCGCCATGTGACTAACACCCAAGAGTTTACTAGAATCAGTAGTCTAGTTCACATCACTATGTGATTAATACTCAATGAGTTTTAGGTTTGATCATGTTGCTTGTGAGAGAGGTTTTAGTCAACGGGTCCGAACCTTTCACATCCGTGTGTGTTTTACAAATCTCTATGTCATCTCCTAGATGTAGCTACCACGCTCTATTTGGAGCTAATCCAAATAACTGTTCTACTTGGAGCTATTCTAAATTGTTGCTCCATTATATGTATCCGGTATCTCTACTCAGAGCTATCCGGATAGGTGTCAAGCTTGCATCGACGTAACCCTTTACGACGAACTCTTTTACCACCTCCATAATCGAGAAAAATTCCTTAGTCCACTAATTTCTAAGGATAACTTTGACCGCTGTCCTGTGATCCATTCTTGGATCACTCTTGTACCCCTTGACTGACTCATGGCAAGGCACACTTTAGGTGCGGTACTCAGCATGGCATACTGTAGAGCCTATGTCTAAAGTATAGGGGACGACCTTCGTCCTTTCTCTCTTTTCTGCCGTGGTCGAGCTTTAAGTCCTAACTTCGTACCTTACAACTCAGGCAAGAACTCCTTCTTTGACTGGTCCATCTTGAACACCTTCAAGATCATGTCAAGGTATGTGCTCATTTGAAAGTATTATTAAGCATTTTGATCTGTCGTTATAGATATTGATGCTCAATGTTCAAGTAGCTTAATCCAGGCTTTCCATTGAAAAACACTTTCAAAATAACCCTATATGCTTTCCAGAAATTCTACGTCATTTCTGATCAACAATATGTCAACAACATATACTCATCAGAAATTCTATAGTGCTCCCACTCACTTCTTTGGAAATACAAGTTTCTCGTAAACTTTGTACAAACCCAAAATCTTTGATCATCATCAAAGCACACATTCCAACTCCGAGATGCTCACTCCAGTCCTTAGAAGGATTGCTGGAGCTTTGCATACTTATTAGCATCTTTTGGGATTGACAAAACCTTCCGGTTGTATCACATACAACCTTTCCTCAAGTATAACGTCGAGGAAACAATGTTTTGACATCCTATCTGCAAGATTTCATCAATCATGCAGTAACTGCTAATCCAATTCCAACAGACTCTTAGCATCGCTATGAGTGAGAAAACCTCACCGTAATCAACTCCTTGAACTTGTCGGAAAATATCTTAACGACAAGTCGAGCTTTCTTAATGGTAATTCTTACCATCATTGTCTGTCTTCCTTTTAAAATCCATCCGTACCCAATGGCCTTACGACCATCAAGTATTTCTTCCAAAGTCATGGATCCGTTCTCGGATTTTATGGCCTCGAGCCATTTATCGGAATCCGGGCCCACCATTGCTTCTCCATAGCTCGTAGGTTCATTGTTGTCCAGCAACATGACTTCCAAGACAGGATTACGTACCACTCTGATGTAGTACGTATCCTTGTCATCCCACGAGGTTTGGTAGTGACTTGATCCGAAGTTTCATGATCAACATCACAAGCTTCCACTTCAATTGGTGTAGGTGCCACAGGAACAACTTCCTGTGCCCTGCCACACACTAGTTGAAGAGACGGTTCAATAACCTCATCAAGTTTCCACCATCCTCCCACTCAATTCTTTCGAGAGAAACTTTTCCTCGAGTAAGGACCCGATTCAAGAAACAATCCATATTGCTTTCGGATCTGAATTAGGAGGTATACCCAACTGTTTTGGGTTTCCTATGAAGATGCATTTTATCCGCTTTGGGTTCGAGCTTATCAACCTGAAACTTTTTCATATAAGCGTCGCAGCCCCAAACTTTTAAGAAACGACAACTTAGGTTTCTCTAAACCATAATTCATACGGTGTCATCTCAACGGAATTACGTGGTGCCCTATTTAAAGTGAATGTGGTTGTTTCTAATGCCTAACCCATGGACAATAGTGGTAATTCGATAAGAGACATCATGGTACGCACCATATCCAATAGGGTGCAACTATGATGTTCGGACACACCATCACACTATGGTGTTCCAGGCGGTATTAATTGCGAAACAATTTCCACAATGTCTTAATTGTGTGCCAAAACTCGTAACTCAGATATTCATCTCTATGATCATATCATAGAGATTGTATCCTCCTGTCACAATGATCTTCTACTTCACTCTGAAATTACTTGAACCATTCAATAATTCAGACTAGTGTTTCATCAAGTAAATATTCTCAACAACTACTCGAATCATCTGTGAAGTAAGAACATAACGATATCCACTACATGCCTCAGCACTTATTGGATTGCATACATCAAAATGTATTTCTTCCCACAAGTTGCTTTCTAGTTCCTTTTTACTGAAAACGAGGCTTTTCAGTCATCTTGCCCATGTGGTATGATTTGCATATCTCAAGTGATTCAAAATCAAGTGAGTCCAAACGATCCATCTGCATGGAGTTTCTTCATGCGTATACACCAATAGACATGGTTCGCATGTCTCAAACTTTTCTAAAACGAGTGAGTCCAAAGATCCATCAACATGGAGCTTCTTCATGCGTTTTATACCATTATGACTTACATGGCAGTGCCACAAGTAAGTGGTACTATCATTACTATCTTATATCTTTTGGCATGAAAATGTGTATCATTACGATCGAGATTCAATAAACCATTCCTTTAGGTGCAAGACCATTGAAGGTTTTATTCAAATAAATAGAGTAATCATTATTCTCCTTAAATGAATAACCGTATTGCGATAGACATAATCCAATCATGTCTATGCTCAACGCAAGCACCAAATGACAATTATTCAGGTTTAATACTAATCTTGATGGTAAAGGGAGCGTGCGATGTTTGATCACATCAAACTTGGAAACACTTCCAACACATATCGTCAGCTCACCTTTAGCTAGTCTCCGTTTATTCCGTAGCTCTTTATTTCGAGTTACTAACACTCAGCAACCGAACCGGTATCTTATACCCTGGTGCTACTAGGAGTACTAGTAAAGTACACATTAACATAATGTATATCCAATATACTTATATCGACTTTGCCAGCCTTCTCATCTACCAAGTATCTAGGGTAATTCTGCTTCAGTGGTTGTTCCCCTTATTACAGAAGCACTTAGTCTCGGGTTTGGGTTCAACCTTGGGTTTCTTCACTAGAGCAGCAACTGTTTTGCCGTTTCATGAAGTATCCCTTGTTACCCTTGCCCTTCTTGAAACTAGTGGTTTTACCAACCATCAACAATTGATGCTCCTTCTTGATTTCTACTTTCGCGGTGTCAAACATCATGAATATTTCAAGGATCATCATATCTATCCCTAATATGTTATAGTTCATCACGAAGCTCTAGCAGCTTGGTGGCAATGACTTTGGAGAAACATCACTATCTCATTTGGAAGATCAACTCCCACTCGATTCAAGTGATTGTTGCACTCAGACAATCTGAGCACAAGCTCAACGATTGAGCTTTTCTCCCTTAGTTTGTCGCTAAGAAAATTGTCGGAGGTCTCATACCTCTTGACGTGGGCACGAGCCTGAAATACCAATTTCAGCCCTCGAAACATCTCATATGTTCCGCGACATTTCGAAAACGTCTTTGGTGCCTCTACTTAAACCATTTAACTGAACTATCACGTAGTTATCAAAACGTGTATGTTCGATGTTCGAAACATCCACAAACGACGTTTGGGGTTCAGCACACTGAGCAGTGCATTAAGGACATAAGCTTTCTACTGTTCGCATAATCGCTACTATCAACTTTCAACTATATTTTCTCTAGGAACATATCTAAAACAGTAGAACTAAAGCGCGAGCTACGACATAATTTGCAAAAGGTCTTTTGACTATGTTCAGGATAATTAAGTTCATCTTATGAACTCCCACTTAGATAGACATCCCTCTGGTCATCTAAGTGATCACATGATCCGAGTCAACTAGGCCGTGTCCGATCATCACGTGAGACGGACTAGTCATCATCGGTGAACATCTTCATGTTGATCGTATCTACTATACGACTCATGCTCGACCTTTCGGTCTCCGTGTTCCGAGGCCATGTCTGCACATGCTAGGCTCGTCAAGTTAACCCTAAGTGTTTTCGCTGTGTAAAACTGTCTTACACCCGTTGTATGTGAACGTAAGAATCCATCACACCCGATCATCACGTGGTGCTTAGAAGCGACGAACTGTAGCAACGGTGCACAGTTAGGGGAGAACACTTCTTGAAATTTGTAAGGGATCATCTTATTTACTACCGTCGTCCTAAGCAAACAAGATGCATAAACATGATAAACATCACATGCAATCAAATAGTGTAGTGACATGATATGGCCAATATCATATAGCTCCTTTGATCTTCATCTTCGGGGCTCCATGATCATCTTGTCACCGGCATGACACCATGATCTCCATCATCATGATCTCCATCATCGTGTCTTCATGAAGTTGTCACGCCAACGACTACTTCTACTTCTATGACTAACGCGTTTAGCAATAAAGTAAAGTAGTTTACATGGCGTTCTTCAATGACACACAGGTCATACAATAAATAAAGACAACTCCTATGGCTCCTGCCGGTTGTCATACTCATCGACATGCAAGTCGTGAATCCTATTACAAGAACATGATCAATCTCATACATCACATATATCATTCATCACATCCTTTTGGCCATATCACATCACATAGCATACCCTGCAAAAACAAGTTAGACGTCCTCTAATTGTTGTTTGCATGTTTTACGTGGCTGCTATGGGTTTCTAGCAAGAACGTTTCTTACCTACGCAAAACCACAACATGATATGCCAATTGCTATTTACCCTTCATAAGGACCCTTTTCATCGAATCCGTTCCGACTAAAGTGGGAGAGACTGGCACCCGCTAGCCACCTTATGCACCAAGTGCATGTCAATCGGTGGAACCTGTCTCACGTAAGAGTACGTGTAAGGTCGGTCTGGGCCGCTTCATCCCACAATACCGTCGAAACAAGATTGGACTAGTAACGGTAAGCATATTGAACAACATCAACGCCCACAACTACTTTGTGTTCTACTCGTGCAAAGAATCTACGCAATAGACCTAGCTCATGATGCCACTGTTGGGGAACGTAGCAGAAATTCAAAATTTTCCTACGTGTCACCAAGATCTATCTATGGAGAGACCAGCAACGAGTAGAAAGAGAGTGCATCTACATACCCTTGTAGATCGCTAAGCGGAAGCGTTCAAGAGAACGGGGTTGAAGGAGTCGTACTCGTCGTGATTCAAATCATCGATGATCAAGTGCCGAACGCACGGCACCTCCGCGTTCAACACACGTACAGCCCGGTGACGTATCCCACGCCTTGATCCAGCAAGGAGAGAGGGAGAGGTTGAGGAAGACTCCATCCAGCAGCAGGACAACGGCGTGGTGGTGGTGGAGGAGCGTGGCAATCCTGCAGGGCTTCGCCAAGCACCGCGGGAGAGGAGGAAGACTTGGGAGAGGGGAAGGGCTGCGCCAGGGGCCAGGGTGAAGCTCCCATGCGCCTCCCCACTATATATAGGGGTAGAGGGGGCTGGTTTCTTGCCCTCCAAGTCCATTGGGGCGTTGGCAAAGGTGGGAGGAAAGAAATCCCATCATTTCCTTCCCCACCGATTGCTATCCCCCCTTTTTAGGGATCTTGATCTTATCCCTTTGGGATATGATCTTATTCCTTCTAAGGGGGGATCTTGGTGCGCCTTGACCAGGGGTGTGGGGCCTTTCCCCCACTACCCACGTTCATGTGGGTCCCCCCATGCAGGTGGGCCCCACTCCGGAACCTTCTAGAACCTTCCCGATACAATACCGAAAAATCCCGAACATTTTCCGGTGGCCAAAATAGGACTTCCCATATATAAATCTTTACCTCCGGACCATTCCGGAACTCCTCGTGACGTCCGGGATCTCATCCGGGACTCCGAACAACATTCGGTAACCACATACAAACTTCCTTTATAACCCTAGCGTCATCGAACATTAAGTGTGTAGACCCTACGGGTTCGGGAGACATGTAGACATGACCGAGACGTTCTCCGGTCAATAACCAACAGCGGGATCTGGATACCCATGATGGCTCCCACATGTTCCACGATGATCTCATCGGATGAACCACGATGTCAAGGACTTAATCAATCTCGTATTCAATTCCCTTTTTCTATCGGTATGTTACTTGCCCGAGATTCGATCGTCGGTATCCAATACCTTGTTCAATCTCGTTACCGGCAAGTCACTTTACACGTTCCGTAACACATCATCCCGTGATCAACTCCTTGGTCACATTGCGCATATGATGATGTCCTACCGAGTGGGCCCAGAGATACCTCTCCGTTTACACGGAGTGACAAATCCCAGTCTCGATCCGCATAAAACAATAGATACTTTCGGAGATACCTGTAGTGCACCTTTATAGTCACCCAGTTACGTTGTGACGTTTGATACACCCAAAGCACTCCTACGGTATCCAGGAGTTACACGCTCTCATGTCGAAGGAAGAGATACTTGACATTGGCAAAGCTCTAGCAAATGAACTACACGATCTTTTGTGCTAGTCTTAGGATTGGGTCTTGTCCATCACATCATTCTCCTAATGATGTGATCCCATTATCAACGACATCCAATGTCCATAGCCAGGAAACCATGACTATCTGTTGATCACAACGAGCTAGTCAACTAGAGGCTCACTAGGGACATATTGTGGTCTATGTATTCACACGTGTATTACGATTTCCGGATAATACAGTTATAGCATGAATAAAAGACAATTATCATGAACAAGGAAATATAATAATAATACTTTTATTATTGCCTCTAGGGCATATTTCCAACATGTGTGTGTCACTACTATCGAGATTTAATAAGAATAGACCATTCTTCATGGGTGCATGACCATAAAAGATTTTACTCATATAAATAGAACAACCATTATTCTCTGATTTAAATGAATAACCGTCTCGCATCAAACAAGATCCAGATATAATGTTCATGCTCAACTCTAGCACCAAATAACAATTATTTAGGTCTAATACTAATCCCGAAGGTAGATGTAGAGGTAGCGTGCCGACCGCGATCACGTCGACTTTGGAACCATTTCCCACGCGCATCGTCACCTCGTCCTTAGCCAATCTTCGCTTAATCCGTAGTCCCTGTTTCGAGTTGCAAATGTTAGCAACAGAACCAGTATCAAATACCCAGGTGCTACTGCAAGCATTAATAAGGTACACATCAATAACATGTATATCGCATATACCTTTGTTCACCTTGCCATCCTTCTTATCCGCCAAATACTTGGGGCAGTTCCGCTTCCAGTGACCAGTCTGCTTGCAGCAGAAGCACTCAGTTTCAAGCTTAGGTCCAGATTTGGGTTTCTTCTCTTGAGCAGCAACTTGCTTGCTGTTCTTTTTGAAGTTCCCCTTCTTCTTCCCTTTGCTCTTTTTCTTGAAACTAGTGGTCTTGTTGACCATCAACACTTGATGCTCCTTCTTGATTTCTACCTCTGCAGCTTTCAGCATTGCGAAGAGCTCGGGAATAGTCTTATCCATCCCTTGCATATTATAGTTCATCACGAAGCTCTTGTAGCTAGGTGGCAGTGATTGGAGAATTATGTGAATGACGCAATCATCTGGAAGATTAACTCCCAATTGAATCAAGTGATTATTATACCCAGACATTTTGAGTATATGCTCACTGACAGAACTGTTCTCCTCCATCTTGCAGCTATAGAACTTATTGGAGACTTCATATCTCTCAATCCAGGCATTTGCTTGAAATATTAACTTTAACTCCTGGAACATCTCATATGCTCCATGACGTTCAAAACGTCGTTGCAGTCCTGATTCTAAGCCGTAAAGCATGGCACACTGAACTATCGAGTAGTCATTAGCTTTGCTCTGCCAGACGTTCATAACATCTGGTGTTGCTCCAGCAGCAGGCCTGGCACCCAGCGGTGCTTCCAGGACGTAATTCTTCTGTGCAGTAATGAGGATAATCCTCAAGTTACGGACCTAGTCCGTGTAATTGCTACCATCATCTTTCAACTTTGCTTTCTCAAGGAACGCATTAAAATTCAACGGAACAACAACACGGGCCATCTATCTACAATCAAACATAAACAAGCAAGATACTATCAGGTACTAAGTTCATGATAAATTTAAGTTCAATTAATCATTTTACTAAAGAACTCCCACTTAGATAGACATCCCTCTAATCCTCTAAGTGATCACGTGATCCAAATCAACTAAACCATGTTCGATCATCACATGAGATGGAGTAGTTTCATTGGTGAACATCACTATGTTGATCATATCTACTATATGATTCACGCTCGACCTTTCGGTCTCCGTGTTCCGAGGCCATATCTGTATATGCTTGGCTCGTCAAGTATAACCTAAGTATTCCGCGTGTGCAACTGTTTTGCACCCGTTGTATTTGAACGTAGAGCCTATCACACCCAATCATCACGTGGTGTCTCAGCACGAAGAACTTTCACAACGGTGCATACTCAGGGAGAACACTTCTTGATAATTAGTGAGAGATCATCTTAAAATGCTACCGTCAATCAAAGCAAGATAAGATGTATAAAATATAAACATCACATGCAATCAATATAAGTGATATGATATGGCCATCATCATCTTGTGCTTGTGATCTCCATCTTTGAAGCACCATCATGATCACCATCGTCACTGGCGCGACACCTTGATCATCATCGTAGCATCGTTGTTGTCTTGCCAATCTTATGCTTCCACGACTATCGCTACCGCTTAGTGATAAATTAAAGCATTACAGCGCAATTGCATTGCATACAATAAAGCGACAACCATATGGCTCCTGCCAGTTGCCGATAACTCAGTTACAAAACATGATCATCTCATACAATAAAATTTAGCATCATGTCTTGACCATATCACATCACAACATGCCCTGCAAAAACAAGTTAGACGTCCTCTACTTTGTTGTTGCAAGTTTTACGTGGCTGCTACGGGCTTAGCAAGAACCGTTCTTTCCTACGCATCAAAACCACAATGATAGTTTGTCAAGTTGGTGCTGTTTTAATCTTCGCAAGGACCAGGCATAGCCACACTTGGTTCAACTAAAGTTGGAGAAACTGACACCCGCTAGCCACCTTTGTGCAAAGCACGTCGGGAGAACCGGTCTCGCGTAAGCGTACGCGTAATGTCGGTCCGAGGCGCTTCGTCCAACAATACCGCCGAACCAAAGTATGACATGCTGGTAAGCAGTATGACTTATATCGCACACAACTCACTTGTGTTCTACTCGTGCATATAACATCAAAGCATAAAACCTAGGCTCGAATGTCACTGTTGGGGAACGTAGTAATTTCGAAAGATTTCCTACGCACACGCAAGATCATGGTGATGCATAGCAACGAGAGGGGAGAGTATGATCTACATACCCTCGTAGACCGACAGCAGAAGCATTATGATAACGCGGTTGATGTAGTCGTACATCTTCACGGCCCGACCGATCAAGCACCGAAACTACCGCACCTCCGAGTTCTAGCACACGTTCAGCTCGATGACGATCCCCGGACTCCGATCCAGCAAAGTGTCGGGGAAGAGTTCCGTCAGCACGACGGCGTGGTGACAATCTTGATGTTCTACTGTTGTAGGGCTTCGCCTAAGCACTAGTATAATATTATCGAGGACTATGGTGGAAGGGGGCACCGCACACGGCTAAGAGAATGATCTTAGAGATCAACTTGTGTGTCTAGGGGTGCCCCTGCCCCTGTATATAAAGGAGCCAAGGGGGGTGCAGCCGGCCCTAGGAGGAGGTGCGCAGGAGGAGTCCTACTCCTACCGGGAGTAGGACTCCCCCCCTTTCCCTAGTTGGATTAGGACTTGGGGAAGAAGGAAGAGAGGGAAGAAAGGAAGGGGGGGCGTCGCCCCCCTCCTTGTCCAATTCGGACTTGGGGGGAGGGGCGCGCGGCAGCCCCTAGTCCTCCTCTCCTCTTCCTCCACTAGGCCCAAGGCCCATTAGGTTACCGGGGGTTCCGGTAACCTCTCGGTACTCCGGTAAAATGCCTATTTCACCCGGAACACTTCCGATGTCCAAACTGCTGGAAATATGCCCTAGAGGCAATAATAAATTGGTTATTATTATATTTCCTTGTTCATGATAATCGTTTATTATCCATGCTAGAATTGTATTGATAGGAAACTCAGATACATGTGTGGATACATAGACAACACCATGTCCCTAGTAAGCCTCTAGTTGACTAGCTCGTTGATCAATAGATGGTTACGGTTTCCTGACCATGGATATTGGATGTCGTTGATAACGGGATCACATCATTAGGAGAATGATGTGATGGACAAGACTCAATCCTAAGCCTAGCACAAGATCATGTAGTTCGTATGCTAAAGCTTTTCTAATGTCAAGTATCATTTCCTTAGACCATGAGATTGTGCAACTCCCGGATACCGTAGGAGTGCTTTGGGTGTGCCAAACGTCACAATATAACTGGGTGGCTATAAAGGTACACTACAGGTATCTCCGAAAGTGTCTGTTGGGTTGGCACGAATCGAGACTGGGATTTGTCACTCCGTGTAAACGGGGAGGTATCTCTGGGCCCACTCGGTAAGACATCATCATAATGTGCACAATGTGATCAAGTAGTTGATCACGGGATGATGTGTTACGGAACGAGTAAAAGAGACTTGCCGGTAACGAGATTGAACCAGGTATCGGGATACTGACGATCGAATCTCGGGCAAGTATCATACCGCTAGACAAAGGGAACTGTATACGAGATTGATTAAGTCCTTGACATTGTGGTTCATCCGATAAGATCATCATGGAGCATGTGGGAGCCAACATGGGTATCCCGATCTCGCTGTTGGTTATTGACCGGAGAGGTGTCTCGGTCATGTCTGCATGTTTCCCGAACCCGTAGGGTCTACACACTTAAGGTTCAATGACGCTAGGGTTATAGGGAATAGATATACGTGGTTACCGAATGTTGTTCAGAGTCCCGGATGAGATCCCGGACATCACGAGGAGTTCCGAAATGGTCCGGAGGTAAATATTTATATATGGGAAGTCATGTTTTGGTCACCGGAAAGGTTTTGGTTGCTATCAGTAATGTACCGGGACCACCGGGAGGGTCCCGGGGGGTCCACCAAGTGGGGCCACCGGCCCCAGAGGGAAGCATGGGCCAAGTGTGGGAAGGGACCAGCCCCAGATGGGCTGGTGCGCCCCCCCCCACAAGGGCCCAAGGCGCCTAGGTTTTAGGGAGGGGGCGCCTCCACCTTACTTGGGGGGCAAGTCTCCCCCTCTCCCCCCCTTGGCCGCCGCCCAGATGGGCTTTGGGGCTGCCGCACCCCTTGGGGTGGGAACCCTAGAGGGGGCGCAGCCCCCTCCCTCTCCCCTATATATAGTTGAGGTCTTTGGGGCTGCCAACACATGAGTTTTGACCTCTCCCTGGCGCAGCCCTACCTCTCTCCCTCCTCGTCTCTTGCGGTGCTTGGCGAAGCCCTGCTGGAGTACCACGCTCCTCCACCACCACCACACCGTCGTGCTGCTGCTGGATGGAGTCTTCCCCAACCTCTCCTTCTCCACTTGCTGGATCAAGGCGTAGGAGACGTCACCGGGCTGTACGTGTGTTGAACACGGAGGTGCCGTCCGTTCGGCACTAGGATGATCGGTGATTTGGATCACGACGAGTATGACTCCATCAACCCCGTTCACTTGAACGCTTCTGCTTAGCGATCTACAAGGGTATGTAGATGCACTCTCCTTCCCCTCGTTGCTAGATTACTCCATAGATTGATCTTGGTGATGCGTAGAAAATTTTGAATTTCTGCTACGTTCCCCAACAGTGGCATCATGAGCCAGGTCTATGCATAGTTTCTATGCACGAGTAGAACACAAAGTAGTTGTGGGCGTCGATTTTGTCAATTTACTTGCCGTTACTAGTCTTATCTTGATTCGGCGGCATCGTAGGATGAAGCGGCCCGGACCGACCTTAGACGTACACTTACGTGAGACAGGTTCCATCGACTGACATGCACTGGTTGCATAAGGTGGCTAGCGAGTGTCTGTCTCTCCCACTTTAGTCGGATCGGATTCGATGAAAAGGGTCCTTATGAAGGGTAAATAGAAATTGGCATATCACGTTGTGGTTTTTGCGTAGGTAAGAAACGTTCTTGCTAAGAAACCTATAGCAGCCACGTAAAATTTTTGCAACAACAATTAGAGGACGTCTAACTTGTTTTTGCAGCATATGCCGTGTGATGTGATATGGCCAAAAGGATGTGATGAATGATATATGTGATGTATGAGATTGATCATGTTCTTGTAATAGGAATCATGACTTGCATGTCGATGAGTATGACAACCGACAGGAGCCATAGGAGTTGTATTAATTTATTTATGACCTGCGTGTCAACATAAACGTCATGTATTTACTTTACTTTATTGCTAAACCATTAGCCATAGTAGTAGAAGTAATAGATGACGAGACAACTTCATGAAGACACGATGATGGAGATCATGGTGTCATGCTGGTGACGATGATGATCATGGCGCCCCGAAGATGGAGATCAAAAGGAGCAAAATGATATTGGCCATATCATGTCACTATTTGATTGCATGTGATGTTTATCATGTTTTACATCTTATTTGCTTAGAACGACAGTAGCTAAAATAAGATGATCCCTCGCAATAATTTCAAGAAAAGTGTTCCCCCTAACTGTGCACCGTTGCGAAGGTTCGTTGTTTCGAAGCACCACGTGATGATCGGGTGTGATAGATTCTAACGTTCGAATACAACGGGTGTAAGCCAGATTTACACACGCAATACACTTAGGTTGACTTGACGAGCCTAGCATGTACAGACATGGCCTCGGAACGCGGAAGACCGAAAGGTCGAACATGAGTCGTATAGAAGATACGATCAACATGAAGATGTTCACCGATGATGACTAGTCCGTCTCACGTGATGATCGGACACGGCCTAGTTGACTCGGATCATGTATCAGTTAGATGACTAGAGGGATGTCTATCTAAGTGGGAGTTCATTAAATAATCAGATGAACTTAATTATCATGAACATAGTCAAAAGGACTTTGCAAATTATGTCGTAGCTTACGCTTTAGTTCTACTATTTTAGATATGTTCCTAGAGAAAATTTAGTTGAAAGATGATAGTAGCAATTATGCGGACTAGGTCCGTAAACTGAGGATTGTCCTCATTGCTTCATAGAAGGCTTATGTCCTTAATGCACCGCTCAGTGTGCTGATCCTCGAACGTCGTCTGTGGATGTTGCGAACATCTGACATACACATTTTGATAACTACGTGATAGTTCAGTTAAACGGTTTAGAGTTGAGGCACCGAAGACGTTTTGAAACGTCGCGAAACATATGAGATGTTTCGAGGGCTGAAATTGGGATTTCAGGCTAGTGCCCACGTCAAGAGGATGAGACCTTTGACAAGTTTCTTAAGCGTGCACACTAAGGAGAAAAGCTCAATCGTTGAGCATGTGCTCAGATTGTATGAGTACTACAATCGCTTGAATCGAGTGGGAGTTGATCTTCCAGATGAGATAGTGATGGTTCTCCAAAGTCACTGCCACCAAGCTACTAGAGCTTCGTGATGAACTATAACATATCAGGGATAGATATGATGATCCTTGAGCTATTCGCGACACCGCGAAAGTAGAAATCAAATAGGGGCATCAATTGTTGATGGTTAGTAAAACCACTAGTTTCAAGAAGGGCAAGGGCAAGAAAGGGATACTTCATGAAACGACAAATCAGTTGCTGCTCTAGTGAAGAAACCCAAAGTTGAACCCAAGCCCGAGACTAAGTGCTTCTGTATTAAGGGGAACGATCACTGAAGCAGAACCACCCTAGATACTTGGTAGATGAGAAGGCTGGCAAGGTTGAAAGAAGTATGTATTGGACATACATTATATTAAATGTGTACTTTACTAGTACTCCTAGCAGCAGCAGGGTATTAGATACCGGTTCGGTTGCTAAGTGTTGGTAACTCGAAATGAAAGGCTACAGAATAAATGGAGACTAGTCAAAGGTGAGACGATGATATGTGTTGGAAGTGTTTCCAAGGTTGATGTGATCAAGCATCGCACGCTCCGTTTACCATCGGGATTGGTGTTAAACCTAAATAATTGTTATTTGGTGTTTGCGTTGATCATAGACATGATTGGATTATGTTTATCGCAATACGATTATTCATTTAAGGAGAATAATGGTTACTCTATTTATTTGAATAATACCTTCAATGGTCTTGCACCTAAAATGAATGGTTTATCGAATCCCGATCGTAGTGATACACATGTTCATGCCAAAAGATATAAGATAGTAATGATAGTACCACATACTTGTGGCACTGCAATTTTAATCACAATGGTATAAAACGCATGAAGAAGCTCCATGTTTATGGATCTTTGGAGTCGCTTGATTTTGAATCACTTGAGACATGCAAATCATACCACATGAGCAAGATGACTGAAAGGCCTCATTTTCAGTAAGATGGAACAAGAAAGCAACTTGTTGGAAGTAATACATCTTGATGTGTGCAGTCCAATGAGTGCTGAGGCATGTAGTGGATATCGTTATATTCTTACTTCACAGATGATTTGAGTAGATGCTAAGTATATTTACTTGATGAATCACGAGTCTGAATTATTGAAAGGTTCAAGTAATTTCAGGGTGAAGTTGAAGATCGTCATGACAAGAGGATAAAATATCTATGATATGATCATAGAGATGAATATCTGAATTACGAGTTTGGCACAGAATTAAGACATTGTGGAAATTGTTTCACAACTAATACAGCCTGGAACACCATAGTGTGAGGGTGTGTCCGAACATCATAACTGCACCCTATTGGATATGATGCATACCATGATGTCTCTTATCGAATTACCATGAGAGTTTATGGGTTAGGCATTAGAGACAACCACATTCACTTTAAATAGGGCACCACGTAATTCCGATGAGATGACACCGTATGAACTATGGTTTAGAGAAACCTAAGCTGTCATTTCTTAAAAGTTTGGGGCTGCAACGCTTATGTGAAAAAGTTTCAGGCTGATAAGCTCGAACCCAAAGCGGATAAATGCATCTTCATAGAGTACCCAAAACAGTTGGGTATACCTCCTGTCTCAGATCCGAAAGCAATAGGGATTGTTTCTAGAATCGGGTCCTTTCTCGAGGAAGAGTTTCTCTCGAAAGAATTGAGTGGGAGGATGGTGGAGACTTGATGAAGTTATTGAACCGTCACTTCAACCAGTGTATAGCAGGGCACAGGGAGTTGTTCCTGTGGCACCTACACCAATTGAAGTGGAAGCTTATGATAGTGATCATGAAACTTCGGATCAAGTCACTACCAAACCTCGTAGGACGACAAGGATGCATACTACTTCAGAGTGGTACGTAATCCTGTCTTGGAAGTCATGTTGCTAGACAACAATGAACCTACGAGCTATGGAGAAGCGATGGTGGGCCTGGATTCCGAAAATTGGCTCGAGGCCATAAAATCCGAGAGAGGATCCATGTATGAAAACAAAGTGTAGACTTTGGAAGAACTTCTTGATGGTCATAAGGCTGTTGGGTACATATGGATTTTAAAAGAAAGACGGACAATGGTGGTAAGTATCACCATTAAGAAAGCTCGACTTGTCGTTAAGATGTTTTCCGACAAGTTCAAGGAGTTGACTACGATGAGACTTTCTCACTCGTAGCGATGCTAAGAGTCTGTTGGAATTATATTAGCGATTACTGCATTATTTATGAAATCTTGCAGATAGGATGTCAAACCATTGTTTCCTCGATGATTTTCTTGAGGAAAGGTTGTATGTGATACAACCGGAAGGTTTTGTCAATCCTGAAAGATGCTAACAAGTATGCAAAGCTCCAGCAATCCTTCTAAGGACTGGAGTAAGCATCTCAGAGTTGGAATGTATGCTTTGATGAGATGATCAAAGATTTTGGGTGTATACAAAGTTTATGAGAAACTTGTATTCCAAAGAAGTGAGTGGGAGCACTATAGAATTTCTGATGAGTATATGTTGTTGACGTATTGTTGATCAGAAATGATGTAGAATTTCTGGAAAGCATATAGGGTTATTTGAAAAGTGTTTTCAATGGAAAACCTGGATTAAGCTACTTGAACATTGAGCATCAAGATCTATAAGGATAGATCAAAACGCTTAATGGTACTTTCAAATGAGCACATACCTTGACATGATCTTGAAGGTGTTCAAGATGGATCAGCCAAAGAAGGAGTTCTTGCCTGAGTTGTAAGGTATGAAGTTATGAAGTTAAAGCTCGACCACGGCAGGAGAAAGAGGAAGGACGAAGGTCGTCCCCTATGCTTTTGTCATAGGCTCTATACGGTATGCCATGCTGAGTACCGCACCTGATGTGTGCCTTGCCACATGTCTGGCAAGAGGGTACAAAGGTGATCTAGGAGTAGATCACCAGATAGCAGTCAAAATTATCCTTAGAGGAATAAGGATATGTTTCTCGGTTATGGAGGTGATAAAGAGTTCGACGTAAAGAGTTACATCGATGCAAGCTTAACACCTATCCAGATAGCTCTGAGTAGAGATACCGGATATGTATAATGGAGAAACAATTTAGAATAGCTCCTAGTAGAATAGTTATTTGAAATGGCTATAAATATAGCATAGAGATTTGCGAAGTACATACGGATCTGAATGTTGCAGACCCGTTGACTGAAACTTCTCTCACAAGCATAACATGATCAAACCCAGAACTCTTTGGGTGTTAGTCACATGGGGATGTGACCTTGAGTGTTAATCACATATCGATGTGAACTGGATTATTGACTCTAGTGCAAGTGGGAGACTGTTGGAAATATGCCCTAGAGGCAATAATAAATTGGTTATTATTATATTTCCTTGTTCATGATAATCGTTTATTATCCATGCTAGAATTGTATTGATAGGAAACTCAGATACATGTGTGGATACATAGACAACACCATGTCCCTAGTAAGCCTCTAGTTGACTAGCTCGTTGATCAATAGATGGTTACGGTTTCCTGACCATGGACATTGGATGTCGTTGATAACGGGATCACATCATTAGGAGAATGATGTGATGGACAAGACCCAATCCTAAGCCTAGCACAAGATCATGTAGTTCGTATGCTAAAGCTTTTCTAATGTCAAGTATCATTTCCTTAGACCATGAGATTGTGCAACTCCCGGATACTGTAGGAGTGCTTTGGGTGTGCCTAACGTCACAACGTAACTGGGTGGCTATAAAGGTACACTACAGGTATCTCCGAAAGTGTCTCTTGGGTTGGCACGAATCGAGACTGGGATTTGTCACTCCGTGTAAACGGAGAGGTATCTCTGGGCCCACTCGGTAAGACATCATCATAATGTGCACAATGTGATCAAGTAGTTGATCACGGGATGATGTGTTACGGAACGAGTAAAAGAGACTTGCCGATAACGAGATCGAACCAGGTATCGGGATACCGACGATCGAATCTCGGGCAAGTATCGTACCGCTAGACAAAGGGAATTGTATACGGGATTGATTAAGTCCTTGACATCATGGTTCATCCAATAAGATCATCATGGAGCATGTGGGATCCAACATGGGTATCCAGATCTCGCTGTTGGTTATTGACCGGAGTGGTGTCTTGGTCATGTCTGCATGTTTCCCGAACCCGTAGGGTCTACACACTTAAGATTCGATGACGCTAGGGTTATAGGGAATAGATATACGTGGTTACCGAATGTTGTTCGGAGTCCCGGATGAGATCCCGGACATCACGAGGAGTTCCGGAATGGTCCGGAGGTAAAGATTTATATATGGGAAGTCCTGTTTTGGTCACCGGAAAGGTTTCGGTTGCTATCGGTAATGTACCGGGACCACCGGGAGGGTCCCGGGGGGTCCACCAAGTGGGGCCACCGGCCCCAGAGGGCAGCATGAGCCAATTGTGGGAGGGGACCAGCCCCAGATGGGTTGGTGCGCCCCCCCCCCCCACAAGGGCCCAAGGCGCCTAGGGTTTAGGGAGGGGGCGCCTCCACCTTACTTGGGGGGCAAGTCTCCCCCTCTCCCCCCTTGGCCGCCGCCCAGATGGGCTTTGGGGCTGCCGCACCCCTTGGGGTGGGAACCCTAGAGGGGGCGCAGCCCCCTCCCTCTCCCCTATATATAGTTGAGGTCTTTCGGGCTGCCAACACATGAGTTTTGACCTCTCCCTGGCGCAGCCCTACCTCTCTCCCTCCTCGTCTCTTGCGGTGCTTGGCGAAGCCCTGCTGGAGTACCACGCTCCTCCACCACCACCACGCCGTCGTGCTGCTGCTGGATGGAGTCTTCCCTAACCTCTCCTTCTCTCCTTGCTGGATGAAGGCATAGGAGACGTCACCGGGCTGTACGTGTGTTGAACATGGAGGTGCCGTCCGTTCGGCACTAGGATCATCGGTGATTTGGATCACGACGAGTACGACTCCATCAACCCCGTTCACTTGAACGCTTCTGCTTAGCGATCTACAAGGGTATGTAGATGCACTCTCCTTCCCCTCGTTGCTAGATTACTCCATAGATTGATCTTGGTGATGCATAGAAAATTTTGAATTTCTGCTACGTTCCCCAACAGTGGCATCATGAGCCAGGTCTATGCGTGGTTTCTATGCACGAGTAGAACACAAAGTAGTTGTGGGCGTCGATTTTGTCAATTTACTTGCCGTTACTAGTCTTATCTTGATTCGGTGGCATCGTGGGATGAAGCGGCCCAGACCGACCTTACACGTACACTTACGTGAGACAGGTTCCACCGACTGACAAGCACTGGTTGCATAAGGTGGCTCGCGGGTGTCTGTCTCTCCCACTTTAGTCGGATCGGATTCGATGAAAAGGGTCCTTATGAAGGGTAAATAGAAATTGGCATATCACGTTGCGGTTTTTGCGTAGGTAAGAAACGTTCTTGCTAAGAAACCTATAGCAGCCACGTAAAAAATTTGCAACAACAATAAGGGGACGTCTAACTTGTTTTTGCAACATATGCCGTGTGATGTGATATGGCCAAAAGGATGTGATGAATGATATATGTGATGTATGATATTGATCATGTTCTTGTAATAGGAATCACGACTTGCATGTCGATGAGTATGACAACCGGCAGGAGCAATAGGAGTTGTCTTAATTTATTTTTGACCTCCGTGTCAACATAAACGTCATGTATTTACTTTACTTTATTGCTAAACCATTAGCCATTGTAGTAGAAGTAATAGATGACGAGACAACTTCATGAAGACACGATGATGGAGATCATGATGATGGAGATCATGGTGTCATGGTGGTGACGATGATGATCATGGCGCCCCGAAGATGGAGATCAAAAGGAGCAAAATGATATTGGCCATATCATGTCACTATTTGATTGCATGTGATGTTTATCATGTTTTACATCTTATTTGCTTAGAACGACGGTAGCTAAAATAAGATGATCCCTCGCAATAATTTCAAGAAAAGTGTCCCCCCTAACTGTGCACCGTTGCGAAGGTTCGTTGTTTCGAAGCACCACGTGATGATCGGGTGTGATAGATTCTAACGTTCGAATACAACAGGTGTAAGCCAGATTTACACACGCAATACACTTAGGTTGACTTGATGAGCCTAGCATGTACAGACATGGCCTCGGAACGCGGAAGACCGAAAGGTCGAACATGAGTCGTATAGAAGATACGATCAACATGAAGATGTTCACCGATGATGACTAGTCCGTCTCACGTGATGATCGGACACGGCCTAGTTGACTCGGATCATGTATCACTTAGATGACTAGAGGGATGTCTATCTAAGTGGGAGTTCATTAAATAATCAGATGAACTTAATTATCATGAACATAGTCAAAATGACTTTGCAAATTATGTCGTAGCTTACGCTTTAGTTCTACTATTTTAGATATGTTCCTAGAGAAAATTTAGTTGAAAGATGATAGTAGCAATTATGCGGACTAGGTCCATAAACTGAGGATTGTCCTCATTGCTTCATAGAAGGCTTATGTCCTTAATGCACCGCTCAGTGTGCTGAACCTCGAACGTCGTCTATGGATGTTGCGAACATCTGACATACACAGATAACTACGTGATAGTTCAGTTAAAGGGTTTAGAGTTGAGGCACCGAAGACGTTTTGAAATGTCGCGAAACATATGAGATGTTTCGAGGGCTGAAATTGGGATTTCAGGCTAGTGCCCACGTCAAGAGGTATGAGACCTTTGACAAGTTTCTTAAGCCTGCACACTAAGGAGAAAAGCTCAATCGTTGAGCATGTGCTCAGATTGTATGAGTACTACAATCGCTTGAATTGAGTGGGAGTTGATCTTCCAGATGAGATAGTGATGGTTCTCCAAAGTCACTGCCACCAAGCTACTAGAGCTTCGTGATGAACTATAACATATCAGGGATAGATATGATGATCCTTGAGCTATTTGCGACACCGCGAAAGTAGAAATCAAATAGGAGCATCAATTGTTGATGGTTAGTAAAACCACTAGTTTCAAGAAGGGCAAGGGCAAGAAAGGGATACTTCATGAAACGACAAATCAGTTGCTGCTCTAGTGAAGAAACCCAAAGTTGAACCCAAGCCCGAGACTAAGTGCTTCTGTATTAAGGGGAACGGTCACTGAAGCAGAACCACCCTAGATACTTGGTAGATGAGAAGGCTGGCAAGGTTGAAAGAAGTACGTATTGGACATACATTATATTAAATGTGTACTTTACTAGTACTCCTAGCAGCAGTAGGGTATTAGATACCGGTTCGGTTGCTAAGTGTTGGTAACTCGAAATGAAAGGCTACAGAATAAACGGAGACTAGTCAAAGGTGAGACGATGATATGTGTTGGAAGTGTTTCCAAGGTTGATGTGATCAAGCATCGCACGCTCCGTTTACCATCGGGATTGGTGTTAAACCTAAATAATTGTTATTTGGTGTTTGCGTTGAGCATAGACATGATTGGATTATGTTTATCGCAATACGGTTATTCATTTATGGAGAATAATGGTTACTCTGTTTATTTGAATAATACCTTCAATGGTCTTGCACCTAAAATGAATGGTTTATCGAATCCCGATCGTAGTGATACACATGTTCATGCCAAAAGATATAAGATAGTAATGATAGTACCACATACTTGTGGCACTGCAATTTTAGTCACAATGGTATAAAACGCATGAACAAGCACCATGTTGATGGATCTTTCGACTCGCTTGATTTTGATTCACTTGAGACATGCAAATCATACCACATGAGCAAGATGACTGAAAGGCCTCATTTTCAGTAAGATGGAACAAGAAAGCAACTTGTTGGAAGTAATACATCTTGATGTGTGCAGTCCAATGAGTGCTGAGGCATGTAGTGGATATCGTTATATTCTTACTTCATAGATGATTTGAGTAGATGCTAAGTATATTTACTTGATGAATCACGAGTCTGAATTATTGAAAGGTTCAAGTAATTTCAGGGTGAAGTTGAAGATCGTCATGACAAGAGGATAAAATATCTATGATATGATCATAGAGATGAATATCTGAATTACGAGTTTGGCACAGAATTAAGACATTGTGGAAATTGTTTCACAACTAATACAGCCTGGAACACCATAGTGTGAGGGTGTGTCCGAACATCATAATTGCACCCTATTGGATATGATGCATACCATGATGTCTCTTATCGAATTACCAGGAGAGTTTATGGGTTAGGCATTAGAGACAACCACATTCACTTAGACCATGAGATTGTGCAACTCCCGGATACCGTAGGAGTGCTTTGGGTGTGCCAAACGTCACAACGTAACTGGGTGGCTATAAAGGTACACTACAGGTATCTACAAAAGTGTCTATTGGGTTGGACGAATCGAGACTGGGATTTGTCACTCCGTGTAAATGGAGAGGTATCTCTGGGCCCACTCAGTAAGACATCATCATAATGTGCACAATGTGATCAAGTAGTTGATCATGAGATGATGTGTTACGGAACGAGTAAAAGAGACTTGCCGGTAACGAGATTGAACCAGGTATCGGGATACGGACGATCGAATCTCGGGCAAGTATCATACCGCTAGACAAAGGGAATTATATACGGGATTGATTAAGTCCTTGACATCGTGGTTCATCCGATAAGATCATCGTGGAGCATGTGGGAGCCAACATGGGTATCCAGATCCCGCTGTTGGTTATTGACCGGAGAGGTGTCTCGGTCATGTCTGCATGTTTCCTGAACCCGTAGGGTCTACACACTTAAGGTTCGATGACGCTAGGGTTATAGGGAATAGATATACGTGGTTACCGAATGTTGTTCAGAGTCCCGGATGAGATCCCGGACATCACGAGGAGTTCGTAAATGGTCCGGAGGTAAAGATTTATATATGGGAAGTCCTATTTTGGTCACCGGAAAGGTTTCGGTTGCTATCGGTAATGTACCGGGACCACCGGGAGGGTCCCAGGGGGTCCACCAAGTGGGGCCACCGGCCCCAGAGGGCAGCATGGGCCAACTGTGGGAGGGGACCAGCCCCAGATGGGCTGGTGCGCCCCCCCCCACAAGGGCCCATGGCGCCTAGGGTTTAGGGAGGGGGCGCCTCCACCTTACTTGGGGGGCAAGTCTCCCCCTCTCCCCCCCTTGGGGTGGGAACCCTAGAGGGGGCGCAGCCCCCTCCCTCTCCCCTATATATAGTTGAGGTCTTTGGGGCTGCCAACACATGAGTTTTGACCTCACCCTGGCGCAGCCCTACCTCTCTCCCTCCTCGTCTCTTGCGGTGCTTGGCGAAGCCCTGCTAGAGTACCACGCTCCTCCACCACCACCACGCCGTTGTGTTGCTGCTGGATGGAGTCTTCCCCAACCTCACCTTCTCCCCTTGCTGGATCAAGGTGTAGGAGACGTCACCGGGCTGTACGTGTGTTGAACACGGAGGTGCCATCCGTTCGGCACTAGGATCATCGGTGATTTGGATCACGACGAGTACGACTCCATCAACCCCGTTCACTTGAACGCTTCCGCTTAGCGATCTACAAGGGTATGTAGATGCACTCTCCTTCCCCTCGTTGCTAGATTACTCCATAGATTGATCTTGGTGATGCGTAGAAAATTTTGAATTTTTGCTACGTTCCCCAACACAAACATTGGCTTCCAATATATCAATCTTTATGTCTCGACCATTTCGAGACTCCTCGTCATGTCCGTGATCACATCCGGGACTCCGAACTAACTTTGGTACATCAAAATATATATAAACTCATAATGAAACTGTCATCGTAACGTTAAGCGTGCGGACCCTACGGGTTCAAGAACAATGTAGACATGACCGAGACATGTCTCCGGTCAATAACCAACAGCGGAACCTGGATGCTCATATTGGCTCCCACATATTCTACGAAGATCTTTTATCGGTCAGACCGCATAACAACATACTTTGTTCCCTTTGTCATCGGTATGTTACTTGCCCGAGATTCGGTCGTCGGTATCTCAATACCTAGTTCAATCTCGTTACCGGCAAGTCTCTTTACTCGTTTCATAATACATCATCTCACAACTAACTCATTAGTTGCAATGCTTGCAAGGCTTATGTGATGTGCATTACCGAGAGGGCCCAGAGATACCTCTCCGACAATCGGAGTGACAAATCCTAATCTCGAAATACGCCAACCCAACATTTACCTTTGGAGACACCTGTAGAGCTCCTTTATAATCACCCAGTTACGTTGTGACATTTGGTAGCACACAAAGTGTTCCTCCGGCAAACGGGAGTTGCATAATCTCATAGTCATAGGAACATGTATAAGTCATGAAGAAAGCAATAGCAACATACAAACGATCGGGTGCTAAGCTAATGGAATGGGTCATGTCAATCACATCATTCTCCTAATAATGTGACCCCGTTAATCTAATGACAACACATGTCTATGGTTAGGAAACATAACCATCTTTGATTAACGAGCTAGTCAAGTAGAGGCATACTAGTGACGTTTAGTTTGTCTATGTATTCACACAAGTATTATGTTTCCGGATAATACAATTCTAGCATGAACAATAAACATTTATCATGATATAAGGAAATAAAATAATAACTTTATTATTGCCTCTAGGGCATATTTCCTTCACCATGATGTCGAGGATTCAATCAATCCCATATACAATTCCCTTTGTCCATCGGTATGTTACTTGCCCGAGATTCGATCGTCGGTATCCCAATACCTCGTTCAATCTCGTTACCGGCAAGTCACTTTACTCGTTCCATAATGCATGATCCCATGACTAACTGCTTACACACATTGAGCTCATTATGATGATGCATTACTGAGTGGGCCCAGAGATACCTCTTCGTCATACAGAATGACAAATCCCAGTCTCGATTCGTGCCAACCCAACAGGCACTTTCGGAGATACCCGTAGTGCACCTTTATAGCCACCCAGTTATGTTGTGACATTTGGCACACCCAAAGCATTCCTACAGCATCCGGGAGTTGCACAATCTCATGGTCTAAGGAAAAGATACTTGACATTAGAAAAGCTTTAGCAGCCGAACTACACGATCTTGTGCTATGCTTAGGATTGGGTTTTGTCCATCACATCATTCTCCCAATTATGTGATCCCGTTATCAATGACATCCAATGTCCATGGTCAGGAAACTGTAACCATCTATTGATCAACGAGCTAGTCAACTAGAGGCTCACTATGGACTTTTGTGGTCTATGTATTCACACATGTATTACGATTTCCGGATAACACAATTATAGCATGAACAATAGACAATTATCATGAACAAGGAAATATAATAATAACCATTTTATTATTGCCTCTAGGGCATATTTCCAACTGTCTCCCACTTACACTAGAGTCAATAATCTAGTTACATTGTGATGAATCGAACACCCATAGAGTTCTGGTGTTGATCATGTTTTGCTCGTGGAAGAGGTTTAGTCAACGGATCTGCGACATTCAGGTCCGTATGCACTTTACAAATATCTATGTCTCCATCTTGAACATTTTCACGAATGGAGTTGAAGCGACGCTTGATATGCCTAGTCTTCTTGTGAAACCTGGGCTCCTTGGCGAGGGTAATAGCTCCAGTGTTGTCACAGAAGAGAGTCATCAGGCCCAATGCATTGGGAATAACTCCTAGGTTGGTAATGAACTCCTTCATCCAGATTGCTTCATGTGCTGCCTCCGAGGCTGCCATGTATTCCGCTTCACATGTAGATCCTGCCATGACGCTTTGCTTGCAACTGCACCAGCTGACTGCCCCACCATTCAAAATATACACGTATCCGGTTTGTGACTTAGAGTCATCCAGATCCGTGTCGAAGCTAGCATCGACGTAACCCTTTACGACGAGCTCTTCGTCACCTTCATAAACGAGAAACATATCCTTAGTCCTTTTCAGGTACTTCAGGATATTCTTAACCGTTGTCCAGTGTTCCATGCCGGGATTACTTTGGTACCTTCCTACCAAACTGAAGGAAATGTACCCTAGAGGCAATAATAAAGTTATTATTTATTTCCTTATATCATGATAAATGTTTATTATTCATGCTAGAATTGTATTAACCGGAAACATAATACATGTGTGAATACATAGACAAACAGTATGTCACTAGTATGCCTCTACTTGACTAGCTCGTTGAATCAAAGATGGTTAAGTTTCCTAGCCATAGACATGAGTTGCCATTTTATTTATGGGGTCACATCATTAGAGAATGATGTGATTGACTTGACCCATTCCGTTAGCATAGCACTTGATCGTTTAGTTTGTTGCTATTGCTTTCTTCATGACTTATACATGTTCCTATGACTATGAGATTATGCAACTCCCGTTTACCGGAGGAACACTTTGTGTGCTACCAAGCATCACAACGTAACTAGGTGATTATAAAGGTGCTCTACAGGTGTCTCCGAAGGTACTTGTTGGGTTGGCGTATTTCGAGATTAGGATTTGTAACTCCGATTGTCGAAGAGGTATCTCTGGGCCCTCTCGGTAATGCACATCACTTAAGCCTTGCAAGCATTGCAACTAATGAGTTAGTTGTGGGATGATGTATTACGGAACGAGTAAAGATACTTGCCGGTAACGAGATTGAACTAGGTATTGAGATACCGATGATTGAATCTCCGGCAAGTAACATACCGATGACAAAGGGAACAACGTATGTTGTTATGCGGTCTGACGGATAAAGATCTTCATAGAATATGTAGAGCCAATATGAGCATGCAGGTTATGCTATTGGTTATTGACCGGAGACGTGTCTCAGTCATGTCTAGATAGTTCTTGAACCCGTAGGGTCCGCACGCTTAACGTTACGATGACAGTTATATTATGAGTTTATATGTTTTGATGTACCGAAGGTTGTTCGGAGTCCCGGATGTGATCACGGACATGACGAGGAGTCTCGAAATGATCGAGACATGAAGATTGATAAGCCTATGTTTGGATATCGAAAGTGTTCCGGGTAAAATCGGGATTTTACCGGAGTACCGGGAGGTTATCGGAACCCACCGGGAATCAAATGGGCCTTAGTGGGCCTAGGTGGAAGAGAGGAGAGGAGGCAAGGGCTGGCCGCGCGCCCCTCCCCCCTAGTCCGAATAGGACAAGGAGAGGGGGGCGGTGCCCCCTTCCTTCCTTCTCCTCCACTCCTTCCCCCCAAGTCCTAATCCAACTAGGAAAAAGGAGGGGAGTCCTACTCCCGGTAGGAGTAGGACTCCTCCTGCGCGCCACCTCCTATGGCCAGCCGCACCCCCCTTGCTCCTTTATATACGGGGGTAGGGGCACCCCATGGACACAACAATTGATCATTGATCTCTTAGCCGTGTGCGGTGCCCCCCTCCACCATAGTCCACCTCGATAATACTGTAGCGGTGCTTAGGCGAAGCCCTACGTCGGTAGAACATCAACATCGTCACCACGCCATCGTGCTGATGAAACTCTCCGTCAACACTCGGCTGGATCGGAGTTTGAGGGACGTCATCGGGATGAACGTGTGCTGAACTCAAAGGTGACGTACGTTCGGTACTTGATCGGTCGGATCGTGAAGATGTACAACTACATCAACCGCGTTGTGCTAACTCTTCCGCTTTCGGTCTACGAGGGTACATGGACAACACTCTCCCCTCTCGTTGCTATGCATCACCATGATCTTGCGTGTGTGTAGGAAATTTTTGAAATTACTACGTTCCCCAACAGTGGCATTAGAGCCAGGTTTTATGCGTTGATGTTATATGCACGAGTAGAACACAAGTAAGTTGTGGGCGATACAAGTCATACTGCTTACCAACATGTCATACTTTGGTTCGACGGTATTGTTGGATGAAGCGGCCCAGACCGACATTACGCGTACGCTTACGCGAGACTGGTTCTACCGACGTGCTTTGCACATAGGTGGCTGGGGGGTGTCAGTTTCTCCTACTTTAGTTGAACCGAGTGTGGCTACGCCCGGTCCTTGCGAAGGTTAAAACAACACCAACTTGACAAACTATCGTTGTGGTTTTGATGCGTAGGTAAGAACGGTTCTTGCTTAGCCTGTAGCAGCCACGTAAAACTTGCAACAACAAAGTAGAGGACCTCTAACTTGTTTTTGCAGGGCATGTTGTGATGTGATATGGTCAAGACGTGATGCTATATTTTATTGTATGAGATGATCTTGTTTTGTAACCGAGTTATCGGCAACTGGCAGGAGCCATATGGTTGTCGCTTTATTGTATGCAATGCAATCGCCCTGTAATGCTTTACTTTATCACTAAGCGGTAGCGATAGTCATAGAAGCATAAGATTGGCGAGACTACAGCGATGCTATGATGGAGATCAAGGTGTCGCGCCGGTGATGATGGTGATCATGACGGTGCTTCGGAGATGGAGATCACAAGCATAAGATGATGATGGCCATATCATATCACTTATATTGATTGCATGTGATGTTTATCTTTTATGCATCTTATCTTGCTTTGATTGACAGTAGCATTATAAGATGATCTCTCACTAAATTTCAAGATAAAAGTGTTCTCCCTGAGTATGCACCGTTGCCAAAGTTCGTCGTGCCCAGACACCACGTGATGATTGGGTGTGATAAGCTCTACGTCCATCTACAATGGGTGCAAGCCAGTTTTGCACACGTAGAATATTCAGGTTAAACTTGACGAGCCTAGCATATGCAGATATGGCCTCAGAACACTGAGACCGAAAGGTCAAGCATGAATCATATAGTAGATATGATCAACATAGTGATGTTCACCATTGAAAACTACTCCATTTCACGTGATGATCGGTTATGGTTTAGTTGATTTGGATCACGTGATCACTTATAAGATTAGAGGCATGTCTTTCTAAGTGGGAGTTCTTAAGTAATATGATTAACTGAACTTAAATTTATCATGAACTTAGTCCTGGTAGTACATATCTATGTTGTAGATCAATAGCTCATGTTTAGCTCCCATGTTTTTTATATGTTCCTAGAGAAAACTAAGTTGAAAAATGTTAGTAGCAATGATGCGGATTGGATCCGTGATCTGAGGATTATCCTCATTGCTGCACAGAAGAATTATGTCCTTGATGCACCGCTAGGTGACAAATCTATTGCAGGAGCAGATGCAGATGTTATGAATGTTTGGCTAGCTCAATATGATGACTACAGATGATAGTAGGAGCCATCAAGCCTAACGGCGACGACACAGAGGAACTCTCAATGAAAGCACCAATGTCGGTGTCAAAACCAACGGATCTCGGGTAGGGGGTCCCGAACTGTGCGTCTAGGCTGGATGGTAACACGAGGCAGGGGACACAATGTTTTACCCAGGTTCGGGCCCTCTTGATGGAGGTAAAACCCTATGCCCTGCTTGATTGATATTGATGATATGGGTAGTACAAGAGTAGATCTACCACGAGATCAGAGAGGCTAAACCCTAGAAGCTAGCCTATGGTATGATTGTATGTTGTGGTTGTTGTCCTACGGACTAAAACCCTTCGGTTTATATAGACACCGGAGAGGGTTAGGGTTACACAAGGTCGGTTACAAAGGAGGAGATATCCATATCCGTATTGCCTAGCTTGCCTTCCACGCTAAGTAGAGTCCCATCCGGACACGAGACGAAGTCTTCAATCTTGTATCTTCATAGTCTAACAGTCCGGCCAATGGAGATAGTCCGGCTGTCCGGAGACCCCCTAATCCAGGACTCCCTCAATAGCCCCTGAACCAGGCTTCAATGACGATGAGTCCGGCGCGCAGTATTGTCTTCGGCATTGCAAGGCGGGTTCCTTCTCCGAATACATCACAGAAGAATTTGAATACGAGGATAGTGTCCGACCCTGCAAAATAAGTTCCACATACCGCCGTAGAGAGAATAATATTTTCGCAAATCCAATTTGCTGACTTGTTTTGGCAGCATGACGTTATGTCATGGCCCGGTGATTATTCGAACCGTTTTTCTTCAACCAGCTCCACACATAACGCGAGGCGGTTTCTTGACACGTCTTGTCAAAGCAGAGATCGTGTTCCCCCAATTACGGGATTCTCATTAATGCGGTCGTGGGTAACCCAACCGTGTCTAGGACTCCTAGATTATAGGCAAGTCCTAAACGGCTACGGAGAGGACGCTTGATATTCACCCTCTTTATAAAGGGACAAGGTTTTCGCTTTTTCCCTCTCGTGCTCAATCGAACCCTTCCCCCGCCTCGAGTTCCAACACCCAAAGCCCAGGTTAGGTGCTCCGGATCTTCAATCATGTCCGGATCCAGCCTTCAAGGCCGATGGATGCCCTCCTCCGTGACGGAAGAGGACATCAAGAAGTTGAGGGAGGCCAGATACCTGACCGCCGAGGTTTCGCATCGGCTACCTGCTCGAGGGCAGGTCGTCCCTACTCCCGAACCCAACGAGAACGTCGTGTTCGTCTCCCACTTCCTCCGAGGCCTAGGCCTCACTCTGGATCCCTTCGTCAGGGGTTTGATGTTCTATTACGGGCTAGATTTCCACGATCTAGCTCCGGACTCCTTTCTCCACATCTCGACATTTATTGTCGTGTGTGAGGCCTTCCTCCGCATTACCCCTCACTTCGGCCTGTGGCTCAAGACCTTTGAAGTGAAGCCGAAGATGATCGAGGGGCAACATGCAGCGTGCGGAGGTGCATCAATAGGCAAGATGGCAGGAGCTCCATGGCCGAAAGGTTCCTTTCCAGAGGTGTCCGAATTATGGCAACGGGAGTGGTTTTACGTCACGGCTCCCAGAAGTGCCAAGTGGGCGGCTGCCCCCGCTTTCCGCTCGGGCCCCCCACCACAACTAATGTCATGGATTAGCAGAGGTCTGAGCTGGGGTCCAGCCAAGGACGTGCCTATACTGCAAAGCCGCATTCGAGATCTCTTCGAGGGAGATTTTAATTTGGTCGTGGTAATACAAGTTATGCTGGTTCGTCAAGTCCAGCCTTGCAAACGCCGGCCCCTTCGCTTGTGGGAGTTCAACCCAGAAGGACCGCGTGCCATTCAAAGTTTCCTCGGCCTGACGCACGAGGAGATGTACAAGTCATTCTTCGGACCTCAAATAGAGTGTCCGGATACTACCGAGGACGTGGGCCTGAGCAGTAACCGCGCCGCCGAACAAGTAAGAAATCCTCTAGCCGAACACACTGTCTTTTATTCATCATGAAGTTATTTCTGAGAGTTCGCTCTTTGACCAGGACTGGCTAACAAAGGCGAAGATGATTCGGTGTTTGGCCCCCCTCCCTGAGGGTTTGGAAAATCCGGTATTGGAAAAGATGCTCGAGCTCGCACCTTGCCCGGAGCCCTCGAAGGAAGATACGGGGGGGGGGGATAATACGGGCGGACGCGGGCCCCCATCGCTGCCAGTTCCAACCGAGGGAATGAGCGTCTCCATGAAGGAGGATAACCGGGGGAGGAAAAGGACTGCTTCGAGGATCCGGAAGCCGAGGCCTCCAAACGGGAGAAGAAGTCTCCCATAGAGGGTCCTGCCTTGGGGGGTGCTTTTGCCGCACAAAGTCCGCGGGGGGATCAGCCCTCCAACGAGTCGTAAGTGATCCAAAATACTTTAATAGTGAAGGTATACTATCTTTTTTCTGAGAAAATAACCACCGCATATATCTTGCAGTTCGGGCCTTAGCCCCTCTCAGCTGAGCTTGTCTTCGGGGGATCTTCTTCCAGAGATGATGGAGAGCGAAACGCCTCCCCCGGACTCCTCCGCTCAAGAAGCAGGCGACCCTGAAGTGTCGTCACGGAGGGCCTATCCGGATCCGGTGAGGCCAAAAGATAATCCCATAGACCCCCGAAGTCCCCAGCGTCCGGCTCCCGAAGAGAGCAAACAAAAGAGTCCGGCACCGTCTGGTATGCGGTCGGACGTTCTGAGGGAGCTGGTGGGGCGAGCGGCCATCTCAGAAGAACACCGTACGCTGATGGGTACGGTGATGGAGAGAATTTCGTCCGCCGAAAGCGGATTACATGAAGCCTTTATGAGTCTACTGACAGGCTTTGAGGTACGTGAGATAATATGTGATAGTACCGCACATGTTAGGTGTGCCCTGTGTAGATAGTAGCCCCTGAGACTCTGGTTGTCGTCGAGAACGGCGGCGAACAGAGGATCATAGTCCCAGGCAATAACCAGACTGCCCTTATGTGCAGGTGGTGGAAGCTCCGGTGGCTAGCCGGACTAGTGAGTTTGCCGAATTAAAACGGCAACTGGATGCGGCAGACGCCGACATCGGGCTTGTTAACAAGAGGCTTGACGAGGCACAGGGTAAGTGTTATTATCTGGTGAACGCCACATAGTAAGAGCAGCATGATGCCAGTATCTTTAATATGTTGTGACTGCAGATGGAGCTGCCACCGTGGAAACCTTGCGGGCAGAACTTGCCCGAGCCAAGGAACAAGCGAGGATTAGTAATGCGGCTGCTTTGAAGGCGGCCGAAGAGTTGAAAGCCGAGAAGGCCGCACATTGCGAGAGCCAAGAGAAGATGGCCAAGATGGCCGTAGAATTAAAAGACACTGCCGACCGTTGCCGGCTCCTTGAAAAAGAAAACCGAGCGAAGGCAACGGACCTTGAGAAGGCCACGATGGCGGACAAAGACACCCGCTCTGCTATGAGAGCGAAGAAGGAGGAGCTGCGGGAAGCCGGGGATATTGCGGCTGGGAAGCCCTTCATGCTACGGAGGAAGTTCGGAGATCCACGGTATGCCCCTCTGGATCGGCTGTGGAGTTCAGCAGATGCGTATATGGACTTGGCGGCGAGCGCTGCCGATGCGGCCAAATACTTCCAAGGTCAAACAGATCGTGAAGTGGACAAGCTGTTCTGGTCGCAATTCAACGTTCCAGAGCGTCCGCTTCCATTGACTGATCAGCTAGCCGAATGGGCCGAACTAAATAGGTTGTCCGGACTCGCCATGAGGTCTGTCGTGGATCAGCTATGGCCGGAAAAGCCAAAGCCGAACAACTATTTCAGTTTAGTGCAGCGGTTCCTTGGTGTGGTGCCGCGCATTAATGCGATGAAGAGGTCGGCGTGCATAGAAGGCTCGCGGATGGCCCTTGCCCGTGTTAAAGCATACTGGGCGGAGATGGACGCTACCACTGTTGCGGCGCAGGGTTCGGCCATAGGCCGAGTGGCTGCCGAGCACTATTTCGAGGAGGTTCTCGAGGGTGCTCGTTTGATAGAGGCCCAGTGCTCGAAGAATATTATGTTTGAGTGATATGTATTCTCATTGTAAACACAATGCTTTTATGAAATTTTAGAAGGCTATGTTTATACTTTTGCCTGAAAGTAGTATGATGCCTCCTGTGCGGCCGTTTATGTATACATGTGTATAACCTGAAAGATTGCAGTCGTCGGCTTCAACCCCCACGCATATAATGCGGAGGTGCTCGCGAAAAACGCATGTTCAGACTTAACCCAACGTCTTGGTCCTATTAAGGAGGTGATAGCGTAGCGAACGAGGCAACCGGACTATAATGCTTTAACACTTTCACTTAGCCATAGGAGTTTGACAGTGGGGCTACTAGATAGCCCCTGGTGGCTCCGCACTCTCCCGATCTCGGGGTGCGTACATGCCTGGCCGGAAAACGGCCCTTCGTTAAGGCGGAGGAATTCTAACATTCCGATAGGTCATCGAGTGGTTGACCAGTCTCACGCTATATCATGACAGTCAGTTTTCGGCTTTCTCTACTGAGGTGCTCGTCCGGATGAACCAGGGCACAATCGCAGTAGTTCTCCTGGTGCTGCCTTAGCCGATAAAGCGGAACGTAAGGCACCAAAACACAGGAGCAGGGCAAACCCAACATTTGACCAAAGACAATGATTCGGAGCTGATGCATATAAGGCCAAACTCGCGACGCCGAACACTCCCTAAGGTATTCGGTCTTTATGGTATAAACCGGGCCTAAATAGTGCCCTTTGTAAGAAGCCCCTTGTGTCCAGGTACGTGCATTATTCTGACGTGGCCACATGCCAAGACGTCAGCATCCTTCTCAATTGTGCTGAGAATTCGGTGGATGTGTATCAACAAGAGACAGTAAAAAAGGTTTACGCAGGGTCTTAATCTAAAAAGAATCCTTGGAGCGGGTCCCTGCTGCACGTCTGCGCCTGTGTCTCCGTTGTGCCGTATCCTGGACGGGTGTAGCACGATGGTCATCTGTAAAAAATAGGAACTTAGGTGAAAAAGTTGTCATGCAAAAAGGTGGTTTTTTAAAGAGACCATGTATAACTAGAAATGAGTAGAAATTGCCACTTGTCTGCGCGCGTTGAGCCCCTTGTATTTGTAATAGGGGTGTGGCCATCAATCCGGTATAAATTACATATAGCAGCGCCGAACTCGTCTAACCGCGTCCGTGGTCTTGACGACCTATCAAATACTTTAGTTGGCGAGGCCATTTTTAGTGTGCGGCTACCAAGGCAGTCGCATTCTCTTCGGCACGCAAGGATCGCTTAATACTTCCATTCACTGTAATGATGCCGCGTGGACCGGGCATCTTGAGCGTCAGGGAAGCGTAATGTGGTATTGCATTAAAGCGATCAAAAGCTTCGCGTCCAAGTAGTGCTTGATAGCCGCATTGGAACGGAGCAATGTGGAAGGTTAAATGTTCGCTACGGGAGTTATTGGGGAAGCCGAATATAACCTTTAGTAGCAGGGAGCCCGTGCAATGAGCCCCTGGGCCTGGCATTACTCCTTTAAAGGTAGTGTTGCTATGGCAAATTTTCGTTGGGTCTATCCCCATTTCGTGGATTGTATCCTGGTATATCAGGTTTAGACTGCTGCCACCGTCCATCAAGACTCGTGTGAAGTGGTATCCGTCAATTATTGGGTCTAATACCAGGGCAGCCCATCCTGCACGTCCGATACTTGCTGAGTAATCACGATGGTCGAAAGTGATTGGTTGAGACGACCAGTGGCAGGACTCCGCGGTGATAGGCCCTTGGGCATATTTTTCTGGGAGTGCCGTTTTGTTTCTCCCCTTGATCACGTGTAACACGTTTACTGTTTTGACTTCTGGTGGAAATTTCTTTTGTTCCCCAGTGTCTTGCTTGAGAGGCTCATCCTCATCTTCGCTTGGTGTATCCTCCCCCCCCCCTTGTGTACGGCGTTGAGCTTGCCGGACTGCTTGAAGACCCAACATTCTCTGTGTGTATGAGTAGCGGGTTTACCAGGGGTGCTATGGATCTGACATATTTGGTCCAGAATTTTGTTTAGGCTGGACAGTTCGTCTCTGGCGCCTTTAGAGGGCGGCTTTTGCTGACCTGGCCGAGAGCTTTTGAATCTGGCGTTTACTGTCGTGCTCTTCGTGTTGTCTTCTTTATTCCGGCGTTTGTTATTGCTGTTGCGCCGTGATTTCCCATTTCCATCTCTAACTTCAGATGTACTGGGGTCGCTGGTGCTGCATCTGGCTAGCCAGCTATCCTCACCCGCGCAAAAGCGGGTCATGAGGCTTGTTAATGCTGCCATTGTTCTCGGCTTTTCTTGGGCGAGGTGTCTGGCAAGCCATTCGTCACGGACGCTATGCTTAAAAGCTGCCAAGGCTTCGGCGTCCGGACAGTCGACAATTTGGTTCTTTTTAGTAAGAAACCTGTTCCAAAGCTTTCGGGCTGACTCTCCGGGCTGTTGAGTTATATGACTCAAATCATCCGCGTCCGGAGGTCGTACATAAGTCCCTTGAAAATTTGCCCGAAAGGCGTCTTCGAGCTCTTCCCAACATCCAATGGAGCTTTCGGGGAGGCTCTTAAGCCAGTGCCGAGCTGGCCCTTTGAGTTTGAGGGGTAAATACTTAATGGCGTGGAGATCATCTCCCCGCGCCATGTGGATATGGAGGATATAGTCCTCAATCCAGACCCCAGGGTCTGTTGTTCCATCGTATGCCTCTATGTTTACGAGTTTGAATCCCTCTGGAAATTCATGGTCCAGCACCTCATCGGTGAAACATAGGGGGTGTGCGGCACCCCTATATTTGGGTGTACCGCGTTGTTCGGATGTTTGTTGTGTTGCATCGTATGCTGGAGCACGCTTGCGTGGTCCATAGATGGATCTGGTTTCGCCGTCCTTTTGATGCGAGCCCTCGCGTAGACCACATATTGGCTTATGTGCAGCGTTGCTTGCCGCTTTATGTTGGCCGTGAGGTCGTCTATCCGGCCAGGTGGCTGTTTTGATTTTTGGTTGTGGGGGATCTAGGGCCTCCTCATCGAATTCGGGTAGCAACTTCCGCTTCGGTTAGCTCTTGGTGGGGCGATTACCACCATACTTTGCTGCTGTGTTGAGTACTTTACTCCATCTGATTTGGAGTGTGTCCTGCGCAGCCTTGAGCCTTTGCTTCTGCTTTTTCAGACTCCTCGCGCTGGCAACAAGCCTTTAACGGGCATTCTGCTGCTCCAGGTGCTTGTCCAGTATTATGTCATCTGGACTTTTATCTTTGACAGAATTGGTTTGTTCGGTTTGATTTTCCATATTGTCGTGGTCCGGCAGTAGTTCACCCTGCTCCAACGCTGGGTCTGTATGATCGTTATTTCTGCCGAGGCGGGAATTGGGGCGGCGCTTACGCCGCTGCTTTGACTGCTTCTCGAGGGGACAAGCCTTCGTTGCGTCCTTCCATTCGTCGTCGTCATCTTCTTTTGGTGTGTCCACCATGTATACATCATATGATGAGGTGGACGTCCAGCGCCCTGTGGGCGGTGGTTCCTCTTTGCCTCCCACATCGTCGTTCATACCGTCGATATCTTCGGAGTCGAAGTCGAGCATGTCGGTTAAATCATCGACAGTGGCTACGAAGTGGGTGGTGGCTGGGCGTCGAATTTCTCCGTCGTCCGCATCCCAATCCTATTGGCCATAGTCCGGCCAGGGCTCTCCTGACAAAGAGAGAGACCTTAGTGAATTCAGAATGTCGCCGAAGGGCGAGTGCTGAAAGATATCTGCGGCGGTGAATTCCATGATCGGCGCCCAATCGGATTCGATAGGCAGGGGCAAGGACGGTTCGGAGTCCAGAAAAGAGTCCGGCACCTTGGAGTCACGGGCTTCGCAGAGGATTAGGCTGGTGCTCGGCTCGATCGCGTTGAGACTACAGCCCCTGAGGCGGTGTCTAGCCACCCGTCCTCGATTGGCACAGTTGGCTCTGAGCTAAGGGTCGGAGCTGATGCGGGCGCGGCCTCTGGGGTACTGTTCGGCGGCAGAGCTAGGTCATACCCGTCGTGACAGTGCGGCGCGCCCGGCTATGACTCGAATCCGTCAAAGATCAAGTCTCCGCGGATGTCGGCCGTGTAGTTCAAACTTCCAAATCTGACCTGATGGCCAGGGGCATAGCTTTCAATCTGCTCCAGATGGCCAAGCGAATTAGCCCGCAGTGCAAAGCCGCCGAATACGAAGATCTGTCCGAGGAGAAAAGTCTCGCCCTGGACCGCATCGCTATCGATGATAGTAGGAGCCATCAAGCCTAACGGCGACGACACAGAGGAACTCTCAATGAAAGCACCAATGTCGGTGTCAAAACCAATGGATCTCGGGTAGGGGGTCCCGAACTGTGCGTCTAGGCCGGATGGTAACACGAGGCAGGGGACACAATGTTTTACCCAGGTTCGGGCCCTCTTGATGGAGGTAAAACCCTACATCCTGCTTGATTGATATTGATGATATGGGTAGTACAAGAGTAGATCTACCACGAGATCAGAGAGGCTAAACCCTAGAAGCTAGCCTATGTTATGGTTGTTGTCCTACGGACTAAAACCCTTCGGTTTATATAGACACCGGAGAGGGTTAGGGTTACACAAGGTCGGCTACAAAGGAGGAGATATCCATATCCGTATTGCCTAGCTTGCCTTCCACGCTAATTAGAGTCCCATCCCGACACGAGACAAAGTCTTCAATCTTGTATCTTCATAGTCTAACAGTCCGGCCAATGGAGATAGTCCGGCTGTCCGGAGACCCCCTAATCCAGGACTCCCTCAGTCATACACCCAATGAAAATGGTTTGTTGGATCTCGATTGTGGTGATACACATTTTCATAATATTGAAGCCAAAAGATGCAAAGTTAATAATGATAGTGCAACTTATTTGTGGCAATGCCATTTAGGTCATATTGGTGTAAAGGGCATGAAGAAAATCCATGCTGATGGGCTTTTGGAATCACTTGATTATGAATCAGTTGATGCTTGCGAACCGTGCCTCATGGGCAAGATGACTAAGACTCCGTTCTCCAGAACAATGGAGCAAGCAACTGACTTATTGGAAATAATACATATTGATGTATGCAGTCCGATGAATGTTGAGGCTCGCGGCGGGTATCGTTATTTTCTGACCGTCACAGATGATTTCAGCAGATATGGGTATATCAACTTGATGAAACATAAGTCTGAAAAATTTGTAAAGTTCAAAAACTTCAGAGTGAATTGGAAAATCATCGTGACAAGAAAATAAAGTTTCTATGATCTGATCGCAGAGACAAATATTTGAGTTACGAGTTTGGTCTTCAATTAAAACAATGTGGAATAGTTCCACAAAATCGTGCCACCTAGAACACCATAGCATAATGGTGTGTCCGAACGTCATAACCGTACTATTATTGGATATAGTGCAATCTATGATGTTTCTTACCGATTAACCACTATAGTTTCCAGGTTATGCATTAGAGACAGCTACATTCATGTTAAATAGGGCACCATCTAAATCCGTTGAGACGACACCATATGAACTATGGTTTGGCAAGAAACCTAAGCTGTCATTTCTTAAAGTTTGAGGTTGCAATGCTTATGTGAAAAAGTTTCAACCTGATAAGCTCAAACCCAAATCAGAGAAGTGTGTCTTCATAGGATACCCAAAAGAAAATGTTGGGTACACCTTCTATCACAGATCCGAAGGCAAGATATTCATTGATGAGAATGGATCCTTTCTAGAGAAGGAGTTTTATCTCGAAATAAGTGAGTGGGAGGAAAGTAGAACTTGATGAGGTAACTGTACCTGCTCCCTTATTGGAAAGTAGTTCATCACAGAAATACGTTCCTGTGACTACTACACCAATTAGTGAGGAAGCTAATGATGATGATCATGTAACTTCAGATCAAGTTACTACCGAACCTCGTAGGTAAACCAGAGTGAGATCCGCACCAGAGTGGTACGGTAATCCTGTTCTGGAGGTCATGTTACTTGACCATGACAAGCCTACGAACTATGAGGAAGCGATGATGAGCCCAGATTCCACGAAATGCCTTGAGGCCATGAAATCTGAGATGAGATCCATGTATGAGAACAAAGTATGGACTTTGATTGACTTGCCCAATGATCGGCGAGCCATTGAGATTAAATGGATCTTCAAGAGGAAGACGGACGTTGATAGTAGTGTTACTATCTACAAAGCTATAATTGTTGCAAAAAGGTTTTCGACAAGTTCAAGGTGTTGACTACGATGAGAGTTTCTCACTCGTATCTATGCTTAAGTCTGTCTGAATCATGTTAGCAATTGCCGCATTTTATGAAATCTGGCAAATGGATAAACCAAACTGCATTCTTTAATGGATTTATTGAAGAAGAGTTGTATATGATGCAACCAGAAGGTTTTGTCAATCCTAAAGGTACTAACAAAATATGCAAGCTCTAGCGATCCATTTATGGACTGGTGCAAGCATCTCGGAGTTGGAATATACGCTTTGATAAGTTGATCAAAGCATATAATTTTATACAGACTTGCGGTGAAGCCTGTATTTACAACAAAGTGAGTGGGAGCACTACAACATTTCTGATAAGTATATGTGAATGACATATTGTTGATCGGAGATAATGTAGAATTATTCTGCAAAGCATAAAGGAATGTTTGAAAGGAGTTTTTCAAAGGAAGACCTCGGTGAAGCTGCTTACATATTGAGCATCAAGATCTATAGAGATAGATCAAGACGCTTGATAAGTTTTTCAATGAGTACATACCTTGACAAGATTTTGAAGTAGTTCAAAATGGAACAGTCAAAGAAAGAGTTCTTGCCAGTGTTACAAGGTGTGAAACTGAGTAAGACTCAAAACCCGACCATGGCAGAAGATAGAGAGAGAATGAAAGTCATTCCCTATGCCTCAGCCATAGGTTCTATAAAGTATGCTATGCTGTGTACCAGACCTATTGTATACCCTGCCCTGAGTTTGGCAAAGGAGTACAATAGTGATCTAGGAGTAGATCACTGGACATTGGTAAAAATTATCCTTAGAGGAATAAGGATATGTTTCTCGATTATGGAAGTGACAAAAGGTTCGTTGTAAAGGGTTATGTCGATGCAAATTTTGACACTGATCCAGATGACTCTAAATCTCAATCTGGATACATATTGAAAGTCGGAGCAATTAGCTAGAGTAGCTCTGTGCAGAGCATTGTTGACATAGAAATTTGCAAAATACTGACAGATCTGAATGGCAGACCCGTTGACTAAACTTCTCTCACAAGCAAAACATGATCACACCTTAGTGCTCTTTGGGTGTTAATCACATAGCGATGTGAACTAGATTATTGACTCTAGTAAACCCTTTGGGTGTTGGTCACATGTCGATGTGAACTATGGGTGTTAATCACTTGGTGATGTGAACTATTGGTATTAAATCACACGGCGATGTGAACTAGATTATTGACTCTAGAGCAAGTGGGAGACTGAAGGAAATATGCCCTAGAGGCAATAATAAAGTTATTATTTATTTCCTTATATCATGATAAATGTTTATTATTCATGCTAGAATTGTATTAACTGGAAACATAATACATATGTGAATACGTAGACAAACAGTATGTCACTAGTATGCCTCTACTTGACTAGCTCGTTGAATCAAAGATGGTTAAGTTTCCTAGCCATAGACATGAGTTGTCATTTGATTAACGGGGTCACATCATTAGAGAATTATGTGATTGACTTGACCCATTCCGTTAGCATAGCACTTGATCGTTTAGTTTGTTGCTATTGCTTTCTTCATGACTTATACATGTTCCTATGACTATGAGATTATGCAACTCCCGTTTAACAGAGGAACACTTTGTGTGCTACCAAACGTCACAACGTAACTGGGTGATTATAAAGGTGCTCTACAGGTGTCTCCGAAGGTACTTGTTGGGTTGGCGTATTTTGAGATTAGGATTTGTCACTCCGATTGTCGGAGAGGTATCTCTGGGCCCTCTCGGTAATGCACATCACTTAAGCCTTGCAAGCATTGCAACTAATGAGTTAGTTGCGGGATGATGTATTATGGAATGAGTAAAGAGACTTGCCGGTAACGAGATTGAACTAGGTATTGAGATACTGACGATCGAATCTCGGGCAAGTAACATACCGATGACAAAGGGAACAACGTATGTTGTTATGCGGTCTGACCGATAAAGATCTTCGTAGAATATGTAGGAGCCAATATGAGCATCCAGGTTCCTCTATTGGTTATTGACCGGAGACGTGTCTCAGTCATGTCTACATAGTTCTCGAACTCGTAGGGTCCGCACGCTTAACGTTACGATGACAGTTATATTATGAGTTTATATGTTTTGATGTACCGAAGGTTGTTCGGAGTCCCAGATGTGATCACGGACATGACGAGGAGTCTCGAAATGGTCGAGGCATGAAGATTGATATATTGGAAGCCTATGTTTGGATATCGAAAGTTTTCAGGGTAAAATCGGGATTTTACCGGAGTACCGGGAGGTTACCGGAACCCCCCGAGAATCAAATGGGCCTTAGTGGGCCTAGGTGGAAGAGAGGAGAGGAGGCAAGGGCTGGCCGCACGCCCCTCCCCCCTAGTCCGAATAGGACAAGGAGAGGGGGGCGGAGCCCCCATTCCTTCCTTCTCCTCCACTCCTTCCCCCCCAAGTCCTAATCCAACTAGGAAAAAGGAGGGGAGTCCTACTCCCGGTAGTAGTAGGACAACTCCTGCGCGCCTCCTCCTATGGCCGACCGCACCCCCCTTGTTCATTTATATACGGGGGCAGGGGGCACCCCATGGACACAACAATTGATCATTGATCTCTTAGCCGTGTGCGGTGCCCCCTCCACCATAGTCCACCTCGATAATACTGTAGCGGTGCTTAGGCGAAGCCCTACGTCGGTAGAACATCAACATCGTCACCACGCCGCCGTGCTGATGAAACTCTCCGTCAACACTCGGCTGGATCGGAGTTCGAGGGACGTCATCGGGCTGAACGTGTGCTGAACTCGGAGGTGCCGTACATTCGGTATTTGATCGGTCGGATCGTGAAGACGTACGACTACATCAACCGCGTTGTGCTAAAGCTTCCGCTTTCGGTCTACGAGGGTACGTGGACAACACTCTCCCCTCTCGTTGCTATGCATCACCATGATCTTGCGTGTGCATAGGAAATTTTTTGAAATTACTACGTTCCCCAACACAAACTTACGGCAAGGTTCACATCAGGTCTGGTACATAGCATGGCATACATATGGGATGAAACTCATCTTTTCTCTATCTTCCGCCGTGGTCGGGCATTGAGCCGTGCTCAATCTCACACCTTGTAATACAGGCAAGAACCCCTTCTTGGACTGATCCATATTGAAATTCTTCAATATCTTGTCAAGGTATGTGCTTTGTGAAAGACCAATGGGGCGTCTCGATCTATCTCTATAGATCTTGATGCCTAATATGTATGTGGCTTCTCCAAGGTCCTTCATTGAGAAACACTTATTCAAGTAGGCCTTTATGCTTTCCAAGAATTCTATATCATTTCCCATCAATAATATGTCATCCACATATAATATGAGAAATGCTACAGAGCTCCCACTCACTTTCTTGTAAACACAGGCTTCTCCATAAGTCCGTGTAAACCCAAATGCTTTGATCATCTCATCAAAGCGAATGTTCCAACTCTGAGATGCTTGCACCAGCCCATAGATTGAGCTCTGGAGCTTGCATACCTTGTCAGCATTCTTAGGATCGACAAAACCTTCCGGCTGCATCATATACAATTCTTCCTTAAGGAAACCATTAAGGAATGCCGTTTTGACGTCCATCTGCCATATCTCATAATCATAGAATGCGGCAATTGCTAACATGATTCGAACAGACTTCAGCTTCGCTACGGGTGAGAAGGTCTCATTGTAGTCAACCCCTTGAACTTGTCGGTAACCCTTTGTGACAAGCCGAGCCTTATAGATGGTTACATTACCATCTGTGTATGTCTTCTTCTTAAAGACCCATTTATTTTCTATGGCTCGCTGATCATCGGGCAAGTCTGTCAAAGTCCATACTTCGTTTTCATACATGGATCCTATCTCGGATTTCATGGCTTCAAGCCATTTGTTGGAATCCGGGCCCGCCATCGCTTCTTCATAGTTCGAAGGTTCACCATTGTCTAACAACATGATTTCCAGGACAGGGTTGCCGTACCACTCTGGTGTGGAACGTGTCCTTGTGGACCTACGATGTTCAGTAGCAACTTGATCCGATGTTTCATGATCATCATCATTAACTTCGTCTCTAGTTGGTGCATGCACCATAGAAACATCTTCCTGAGTTGCGCTACTCTCCGGTTCAAGAGGCAATACCTCATCAAGTTCCACTTTCCTCCCACTTACTTCTTTCGAGAGAAACTCTTTCTCCAGAAAGGATCCATTCTTGGCAACAAAGACCTTGCCTTTGGATCTGAGGTAGAAGGTATACCCAATAGTTTCCTTAGGGTATCCTATGAAGACGCATTTTTCCGATTTGGGTTCGAGCCTTTCAGGTTGAAGTTTCTTGACATAAGCATCGCATCCCCAAACTTTCAGAAATGACAGCTTAGGTTTCTTCCCAAACCATAATTCATATAGTGTCGTCTCAACGGATTTTGACGGAGCCCCATTTAAAGTGAATGTTGCAGTCTCTAAAGCATAACCCCAAAATGATAGCGGTAGATCGGTAAGAGACATCATATATTGCACCATATCTAATAGACTGTGATTACGACATTCGGACACACCATTACACTGAGGTGTTCCAGGCGGCGTTAGTTGTGAAACAATTCCACATTTTCTTAGGTGCGTGACAAATTCTTTACTCAAATATTCTCCCCCACGATCTGATCGTATGAACTTTATTTTCCTGTCATGTTGATTCTCTACCTCATTCTGAAATTCCTTGAACTTTTCAAAGGTCTTAGACTTGTGTTTCATTAAGTAAACATACCCATATCTACTTAAGTCATCAGTGAGGATGAGAACATAATGATAGCCACCGCGAGCCTCAACGCTCATTGGACCGCACACATCGGTATGTATGATTTCCAATAAGTTGGTTGCTCGCTCCATCGTTCTGGAGAACAGAGTCTTGGTCATTTTGCCCATAAGGCATGGTTCGCACGTGTCAAATGATTCATAATCAAGAGACTCTAGAAGTCCATCTGCATGGAGTTTCTTCATGCGCTTGACACGAATGTGACCAAGGCGGCAGTGCCACAAGTATGTGGGACTATCATTATCAACCTTACACTTCTGGGCATTCACACTATGAATATGTGTAACATGACGTTTGAGATTAAACAAGAATAAACCATTGACCAGCAGGGCATGACCATAAAACATATCTCTCATATAAATGGAACAACCATTATTCTCGGATTTAAATGAGTAGCCATCTCGCATTAAACGAGATCCAGATACAATGTTCATGCTCAAAGCTGGTACTAAATAACAATTATTGAGGTTTAAAACTAACCCCGTAACCCCGCAAAAAAAAACTAACCCCGTAGGTAGATGTAGAGGGAGCGTGCCAACGGCGATCACATCGACCTTGGAACCATTCCCGACGCGCATCGTCACCTCGTCCTTCGCCAGTCTCCGCTTATTCCGCAGCTCCTGTTTTGAGTTACAAATATGAGCAACCACGCCAGTATCAAATACCCAGGAGCTACTACGAGCGTTGGTAAGGTACACATCAATAACATGTATATCACATATACCTTTGGCGTTGCCAGCCTTCTTATCCGCTAAGTACTTGGGGCAATTCCGCTTCCAGTGACCATTTCCCTTACAATAAAAGCACTGAGTCTCGGGCTTGGGTCCATTCTTTGGCTTCTTCCTAGCAAATGATTTACCGGGCGCGACAACTCCCTTGTCGTCCTTCTTGAAGTTCTTCTTACCATTGCCTTTCTTGAAACTAGTGGTTTTATTCACCATCAACACTTGATGTTCCTTTTTGATTTCCACCTCCGCTGATTTCAGCATTGAAAATAACTCAGGAATGGACTTCTCCATCCCTTGTATATTGTAGTTCATCACAAAGCTCTTATAGCTAGGTGGAAGCGACTGGAGGATCCTGTCAATGACCGAGTCATCTCAAAGATTAACTCCCAGCCGAGACAAGCGGTTGTGCAACCCAGATATTTTGAGTATATGCTCACTAACAGAACTATTTGCCTCCATCTTACAACTGTAGAACTTGTCGGAGACTTCATATCTCTCGACCCGGGCATGAGCTTGGAAAACCATTTTCAGCTCTTGGAACATCTCATATGCTCCATGCTGCTCAAAACGCTTTTGGAGCCCCGATTCTAAGATGTAAAGCATGCCGCACTAAACCAGGGAGTAATCATCACTACGCGACTGCCAGGTGTTCATAACGTCTTGAGTTGCTGGGAAAATGGGTTCTTCACCTAGCGGTGCTTCAAGGACATATGCCTTCTTGGCAGCTAGGAGGATGATCCTCAAGTTACGAACCCAGTCTGTATAGTTTCTACCATCGTCTTTCAGCTTGGTTTTCTCTAGGAATGCATTGACGTTGAGGGCAACATTAGCATGGGCCATTTGATCTACAAGACATATTGTAAAGATTTTTAGACTAAGTTCATGATAATTAAGTTCATCTAATCAAATTATTTAATGAACTCCCACTCAGATAGACATCCCTCTAGTCATCTAAGTGATGCATGATCCGAGTCGACTAGGTCGTGTCCGATCATCACGTGAGACGGACTAGTCATCAACGGTGAACATCTCCATGTTGATCGTATCTACTATACGACTCATGTTCGACCTTTCGGTCTCTCGTGTTCTGAGGCCATGTCTGTACATGCTAGGCTCGTCAAGTCAACTTAAGTGTTTTGCATGTGTAAATCTGGCTTATACCCGTTGTATTCGAACGTTTGAAGCTATCACACCCGATCATCATGTGGTGCTTCGAAACAACGAACCTTCGCAACGGTGCACGGTTAGGGGGAACACTTTCTTGAAATTTTAGCGAGGGATCATCTTATTTATGCTACCGTCATTCTAAGCAAATAAGATATAAAAACATGATAAACACCACATGTAATCAAATAGTGACATGATATGGCCAATATCATTTTGCTCCTTTTGATCTCCATCTTCGGGGCGTTGTGATCATCATCGTCACCGGCATGACACCATGATCTCCATCATCGTGTCTTCTTGAAGTTGTCTCGTCATCTATTACTTCTACTACTATGGCTAACGCTTTAGCAATATAGTAAAGTAATTACATGACGTTTAAGTTGACACGCAAGTCATAAATAAATAAAGACAACTCCTATGGCTCCTGCCGGTTGTCATACTCATCGACATGCAAGTCGTGATTCCTATTACAAGAACATGATCAATCTCATACATCACATATATCATTCATCACATCCTTTTGGCCATATCACATCACACGGCATATGCTACAAGAACAAGTTAGACGTCCTCTAATTGTTGTTGCAAGTTTTTACATGGCTACTATAGGTTTCTAGCAAGAACGTTTCTTACCTACGCCAAAACCACAACGTGATATGCCAATTTCTATTTACCATTCATAAGGACCCTTTTCATCGAATCTGATCCGACTAAAGTGGGAGAGACAGACACCCGCTAGCCACCTTATGCAAGTGCATGTCAGTCGGTGGAACCTGTCTCACGTAAGCGTACGTGTAAGGTCGGTCCGGGCCGCTTCATCCCATGATGCCGCCGAATCAATATAAGACTAGTAATGGCAAGTAAATTGACAAAATTGACGCCCACAAAAACTTGTGTTCTACTCGTGCATAAAAACTACGCATAGACCTATCTCATGATGCCACCATTGGGGATCGTTGCAGAAATTAAAAAAATTCTACGCATCACCAAGATCAATCTATGGAGAGACTAGCCACGAGAGAGAGAGAGGAGTGCATCTTCATACCCCTGAATATCGTGAGACGGAAGCGTTACAAGAACACGGATGAAGGAGTCGTACTCACAGCGATTCAGATCGCGGTTGATTCCAATCTAAGCACCGAACAACGGCGCCTCCGCGTTCAACACACGTGCAGCATGGGGACGTATCCTCCTTCTTGATCTAGCAAGGGGAAAGGAGAAGTCGGGGAAGAACTCCGGCAGCACGACGGCATGGTGGTGGAGCTTGCAGTTCTCTGGCAGAGCTTTGCCAAGCTCAACGGAGGAGGAGGGGGTGTTGGAGAGGGGGAGGTGAAAGGATCGATATGGTTGACTAGAGGGGGGTGAATAGGCAACTAACAATTTTTAACTTTTCTTTACCAAATTAAACTTTGCATCAAAGTAGGTTGTCTAGACATGCAACTAGGTGAGCAACCTATATGATGCAACAACAACAAGCACACAAGCAAGCAAGGGAAATAACACAAGTAAGCTTGCACAAGTAAAGGTACGAGATAACCAAGAGTGGAGCTGGTGGAGACGAGGATGTGTTACCGAAGTTCCTTTCTTTTGAGGGGAAGTACGTATCCATTGGAGCGGTGTGGAGGCACAATGCTCCCCAAGAAGCCACTAGGGCCACTGTATTCTCCTCACGCCCTCACACAATGTGAGGTGCCATGATTCCACTATTGGTGCCCTTGGAGGCAGCGACCGGACCTTTACAAACAAGGTTGGGGCAATCTCCACAACTTAATCGGAGGCTCCCAACAACACCACGAAGCTTCACCACAATGGAATATGGCTCCATGGTGACCTCAACCGTGTAGGCTGCTCAAACACCCAAGAGTAACAAGATCCGCTTGGGATTAGTGGGGGGAATCAAATTTCTTTTGGTGGAAGTGTAGATCGGGGCCTTCTCAACCAATCCCGAGCAAATCAACAAGTTTGATTGGCCAGGGAGAGAGATCGGGCGAAAATGGAGCTTGGAGCATTAATGGAGCTTTGGGGGAAGAGGTAAGTCAACTGAGAAGAAGAGGACCCCCTTTTATACAAGGGGGAAACCATCCAACTGTTACCCCCAAAACAGCCCCGCAGAGGGCGGTACTACCGCAGGGGCCAGCGGTACTACCACTCCCCCTTGCGGTACTACCGTGCAGTCTAGGAGGGCTTGGAGAAAGAGCAGGAACCATGCCCAGTGTGGTACTGCCGCGGTGGTAGGGCGGTACTTCCACTCTCGAGTGGTACTACCACTTCTACTGCCGTTGCAAGTGCCGCACAACCCTACACGAGAGGCGAACCCCTCGAGTCGACGCGGTAGGAGCCCGGTACCGCAGCAGTACTGCGGCTGTGAACCCACAAGTGGTACTACCGCTGGGTACCGCGGTACTACCGCTTGGACCAAAGCATGCTCAAAACGCAAGAAAAGAGACCTCCATCTACGCGGGAAGGCTCAGAGGGTGCGAAAAGGAAGTGTACGTTGTGATTCCACCCAAGCCTTACCAAAGCGGACCCCCTCTTGATAGTACGGTGACTCCTACGAGACAAGACCACAAAACTAGAAACAAAAGAGCTACACCGTCTTGAATAAAAAACTCCGAGGGGAAAGAATCGTCTCGTGCCAAAGGATGAATCCCTGAAAAGCTCAAAGCACATGATTAATCCGCAAAAGCATTGTCATCAATCACCAAAACACCTTAGGGATAAACATGCCCTTACAATCTCCCCCTTTTTGGTGGATTGATGACAATACGGGATTTGCACAAAGGGAAAAAATATATGACATAAGCAAACCCCACATCTCTAAAATATAGATGGGCTCCCCCTAGATGTGTGCTATCTTATGAAAGTGCTTTGGAATGCACGACACACATACTAGGATCAACACTCCCCCTATATTTTATAGACATAGCATATCTTGCAACAAATAAGGCTAACACTAAGCAGGATATTAGATAAGAGCAAAGCATAACTAGCACAAGATAACCTAAGCTCAATACGATGCGATAGAGTGCAAATGTCTTACACCATATGAAGATAAGTCTCACGAGCACACCCAAACCAACACACGAAAGGTTCAAACACGAGAAAGGATGCGAGAAGACAGGCAAGACAACCACGCCACACAAACACAAGCTCACAACTCAACAAAGACACAAATCCCTAAACTCTCTCCCCCTTTAGCATCGAGACACCAAAAAGGCAAAGAGCAAAGCTACGGCTCCAGGTGATAGCCAACTGAGGATCTCGAACATCATATCCCAGCGAGATTGTCTGCACCGCCATCATCGGTCGGAAACTGCTCGGTGTCTGAGTCAGTCCACGGACAGTGCTGCTGAATCCACTCCTCCTCATTAGTGATCTTGCCCTCAGATCCGCTGGCAAAGGTCGCACCCAACCGACGCATGAGCTCCTTGTGACGACTCCTGGCCTGCTTGTCAGCCACATGAGTCATGTACTGACCCTGAGACTCCATGCAGAAGAGTCTCTTCATCTAGCGCTTGAGCTTCTTTGCCCAAGAGGGTTCTACTCCAGATGGCTCATAGTCATCATCATCATCATTAGCATCAGCCTCGGTCTCCATGTCAGCAGCTTCACGCGGAACGCCAGAACTCGGAGCAATTGTGCCCCAGTTCTCCTTCTTCCCAGACACTTGATCTCATGAGAAACTAGATCTCCTGTCTCCAGCACCACCCTCGGATACACATGCTCTCGGGCCTTCTCAATGAGCAACATGATAAACGGTCCATAGATTGGGCACTTGTGCTTAGAGACGGCGGAAACCAACTCAGACCACATGACATGAGAGATATCCAAAGAGTCTCCAGAGTTTTCTTCCTTCTCATGTTGACAGAAAAGAAGCATGTCCACAAGATAAGAGTGTACCATATCCAAGTTGCCGATGTGAGGGAAGAGTGTCTCCCTGAAGATGCGATGGAGAATATCCATAAATGTTGGCAGCTCATAGGTCTCCTTCTTAGTCACTTGATTAACCTTCACGGTACAGTATGGCCAGAGAGATTGCTTGTGAGTGGAGGTTGCATTGCGGTGAAGGAGAAAGCCAACTGGGTTCTCAAGACCTTGATCCTCAACTTCAAGAAGCTCCATGAAGGCCTTCCACTTGACAGTAAGCAGCCTGCCATTTGTCATCCAGGTTAAAATCATGTCCACATCGGTCCCAAGATGGACGGTGGCATAAAACTGAGCCACTAAATCTGCATCAAAATCCTTGTTGAACTGCATGATCCTGAGGATGTTCAACTGAGAGCACATCTGAAGTGCCTCCCCAAAGTAGTTCGGATCCTTCTCCATAAAGGCAATGTCAATGGAGCGAACATCAACAAAAAGGTTCTTCTTGGCCTTGATCACATCAAAGTAGACATCATACTGAAAGTGGTTCCAGAACGGGCGGTTGACCAAGGCAGGCTCTTGATCGACCTCATAGGGGTTGCACCGACGCTTATCCCAGAATTCCTTGGCAGACATCTCTGTCACAGACTTGGCCCTTGACTTGGGCTTGGACGCACTCATATTATTCATTTGAGGTGGAACACTTGGGGGAACACTTGGCGGAGCACTTAAAGAGGCTGTCGTTGTCTCAGAGGTGCGGTAGCGCTTGGACATTGCACATCCGGGGTTGACACAGCGGACTTGCTGCTCAGGATGTTCATCACCTGGAACCAAACACACGAGCAGAAGAAACAACACGAAATAAAGAGCATAAGCCTCCAAACAAGACAACACAGATCAAAGAGTTGTAGGAAATAGTGGAATTGGGCATCCAACGGTAGTACCGTGACCCCACCGCGGCAGTACCGCTTGAGCGGTAGTATCGGGCTCAAAGAGCGGTAGTACCGCTCCAGATGGGGAACGGCGGTTCCCTACTGCCATGGACAGATCCGGCACTACTGGGGATGCCAAATTCAAAAATATGTCTACCAATCATCAATTCAAAAGGCCTAGAAGCCATATCCATCCCACTCAAGCCTCGACTTAGCCAAAAATTGAGAAAAGCAATGCCTATTGCCCCTAACAACTAGATGTGAGATCTAGGCAAAAAGATAACGGGAACGGGGGCAATACCGGCATCCATGGCAAGAGGACGCGGTGGGGATCGACTCCACCGGAGGAACTGGAGAGGAACGACACAAAGACGACGGCCGGCCGAAGCCCTCCTGCGGCAAGACGCCGCTGGAGCAATGAGGAAGACAAGCGAGTGGGGCGAATGGGTATGGGGGAGAAAAGCAACTCCCCCGACCCCAACATAACCCCCACACCCGCCCCATAGCGGTAGTACCACTAGGGTGGGCGGTAGTACCGCTTGACGTTCATCAGCGGTAGTACCGCGCACCCAGCGGTAGTATCGTGCTACTGCAATGGCTAAACACGGCTTAGCTCAAAAAGAGAAAACGACTAGAAAACAAGAGAGAACACACACTCAAAACCAACACGAAGAAGACGAAGAACACACACTCCTACAAGAGAGGGCGGTGGCCGAGACCACCTATGTTTGAGTTTGAAGGTATGGCACCGCGAAGATTTTAACCTTGGGCCCATGACCAAAACTCATCTTTGAAGCACGAGAACCATCAAAAATGGCTAGAGCGAAAGAGTTTGGTTAGTTTATGCATAATGGGGAGAGGGAGAGTCCATTGAGAGAACAACACTCCCCCTATGTCCATGCCTACATCTAAACAAGATAACAAGTTAAGTATGGTGGGGTGTGCACGGATTCAAGCAACATTGCTCGAATCAATGATATTTAGCTCATGCCTTAACTCGCAAAATCTTGCTTCATCCAGGGGCTTCGTGAAGATATCCACAAGGTTATCAAGAGTGTTGACATAGTTGATCTCGATCTCCCCTCGCCTAATATGATCCCGGATGAAGCGATACCGGATCTCAATATGCTTCGTATTGAAGTGTTGCACCGGGTTGAGAGAAATCTTGATTGCACTTTCATTGTCACACCAAAGAGGCACTTTGTCACAAATGACACCATAATCCTTTAAAGTTTGCCTCATCCATAAAAGTTGTGCACAACAACTACCGGCAGCCACATACTCCGCTTTCGTGGATGAGAGAGACACGCAACTTTGCTTCTTGGAAGACCAACTCACCAAAAAGCAACCAAGAAATTGGCACCCTCCGGAAGTGGACTTCCTATCCACTTTGTCTCCCGCCCAATCCGAGTCCGAATAACCTACAAGCTTGAAGTTTGCTCCCCTTGGGTACCATAAGCCAAAGTTTGGGGTATGAGCCAAATATCGAAAGATTCGCTTGACCGCCACAAAGTGACTTTCCTTAGGTGCGGCTTGAAACCATGCACAAATTCCCACACTCAACATGATATCCGGTCTAGATGCACAAAGGTAAAGCAAGGAGCCAATCATGGAGCGATATACCTTTTGATCCACCGCTTTACCATTGGGATCAATGTCAAGTTGGCACTTGTGGGCATGGGAGTGGAAGCCGGCTTGACATCACTTAGCTTGAATCTCTTGAGCATGTCTTGAGTGTATTTGGCTTGGTTGATGAAGGTTCCTTCTCTTCTTTGCTTCACTTCGAACCGAGGAAGAACTTCAACTCTCCCATGGAAGACATCTCGAACTTTGAGGTCATGAGAGCGGCAAATTCCTCATTGAAAGCTTTGTTAGGGGAACCAAAGATAATATCATCAACATATAATTGGCACACAAACAACTCCCCTTTGACCTTCTTAGTAAAAAGAGTGGGGTCGATTAGCCCAACTTCAAAACCACGGTCTTGTAACAACTCGGTAAGGTGGTCATACCACGCACGTGGGGCTTGTTTAAGGCCATAGAGTGCCTTATCGAGTTGATACACATGATCGGGAAAGTAGGGATCCTCGAACCCGGGGGGTTGCTTGACATATACCAACTCATTAATAGGACCATTAAGAAAAGCACTCTTCACATCCATTTGTTGTAACTTAAAGTTATGATGAGAAGCATATGCAATCAACATGCGAATGGATTCAAGACGAGCAACGGGAGCAAAGGTTTCACCGTAGTCGATACCCTCGACTTGGGAGTAGCCTTGTGCTACCAAACGAGCCTTGTTGCGAATGATAATCCCATGAGCATCTTGCTTGTTCTTGAATATCCACTTGGTTCCAATGACATTGTGGTTCCCCGTTGGCCTTGGCACCAATCTCCACACCTTGTTGTGCTCGAAGTTGTTGAGTTCTTCATGCATGGCATTGAGCCAATCCGGATCTTCGAGCGCCTCATAGACCTTTTGGGGTTCAACACAAGAGACAAACGCGTGATGTTCACAATAGTTTGCTAATTGTCTACGAGTGCTTACCCCCTTTCTTAAGCTTCCAAGCACATTTGTCATGAGATGATCCTTGGTGGAGAGCTTGGAAGCAATCTTGGCGGCACGACGCTCCAATTCCTCCTCGGGGTGAGACGAGGAGCGGTCACTTGATCATCTTGAGCGTCGTCTTGAGCTTGTTCTTGATCTCGAGGAAGCTCTTGATCTTGAACTTGCTCGGAGGAGAGAACTTGACCTTGGGCATCACTTGATGTTACAACACCATCTTGAGATTGACCTTGCCCTTGGTCTTGTTCTTGAGGTTGAGGGCCTTCACTTTGTTCTTCGAAGCGTGTGGGCCTTGGGTTGGTGATGGCTCCACTTGAGTGGAGCATTGTCCTTCTCCTTCGGCCACAAGGGGTTCCTCAATGGGTAGGATAAAACCAACACCCATTCTTCTTATGGCTTGGGGAGGAATTTCATCACCTACATCACAAGTGCCACTTTGCTCCACTTGGGAGCCGTTATTCTCATCAAACTCCACGTTACATGTCTCCTCAATAAGTCCCGTGGACTTATTGAGGACACGGTAAGCATGGGAGTTTGTAGCATAACCAACAAATATGCCCTCATGAGCTCTAGCCTCAAATTTAGACAAACGAACACCTTTCTTGAGAATGAAACACTTACACCCGAACACCCGGAAGTACTTGAGGTTGGGCTTGTTCCCGGTGAGTATCTCATATGGAGTCTTGTTCAAGCCCTTGCGGAGGTAGAGCCGATTTGATGCATGACAAGCGGTGTTGATGGCTTCGGCCCAAAAGTTGTATGGAGACTTGAACTCCACCATCATGGTCCTTGCCGCATCCATCAACGTCCGGTTCTTCCTCTCCGCTACACCATTTTGTTGAGGGGTGTAAGGTGCGGAATATTGATGCTTGATCCCCTCATCACTAAGAAACTCATCCAAGGTGTAGTTCTTGAACTCGGTGCCGTTGTCACTTCTTATTGTCAAGATCTTTGCATTGTGTTGACGTTGAGCTTCATTTGCAAAGTCAATGACGGTTTGTTGAGTCTCACTCTTCCTCTTGAAGAAATATACCCAAGTGTATCTTGAATAATCATCCACAATCACCAAGCAATACTTTCTACCCCCAAGACTATCAAAAGATGGAGGCCCAAAGAGATCCATGTGAAGGAGCTCCAAAGGCCTCTTCGAGTAAATGATAGTCGTGGGAGGGTGAGCCTTTTCATGTAGCTTTCCTTCGATACAAGCACTGCAAGCACGATCTTTGGCAAAACTAACATTTGTTAGTCCACGGACATGGTCCCCCTTGAGAAGACTTTGCAAAGATCTCATATTGACATGGGCTAGACGGCGATGCCAAAGCCATCCCACGTCAACTTTAGCCATTAGGCATGTCGCGGTCTTAGTGAGTCGCTCCGAAAAGTTAATCACATAGAGACCGTTTTCGACATGCCCAACAAAGGCTACTTTAAGAGTCTTGCTCCACAAGAGGGCCACGGTATCAACATCAAAGAAGGTGGCAAAACCCATGAGTGCTAGTTGACGAACGAAAGTAAATTGTATGCAAGGGACTCAACAAGCATGACCTTCTCGATCGTAAGATCATGAGAAATGACAACCTAGCCGAGTCCCAATACCTTAGAGGATGAGGCATCACCCCACTCGACGTTGGTGGGCATGGATGGAATCTTTTGCACGTCCACCACCAAGTCCTTGCTTCCGGTCATATGATTAGTAGCTCCACTATCGAGCAACCATGATCCCCCACCGGAAGCAAACACCTACAAGAGATCAATGCTTGGTTTTAGGTACCCATTTTGTAATGGGTCCTTTGATGTTAGTAACAAGGGTCTTAGGAACCCAAATAGACCATTCAATGTACTCATAAGGAGAACCAACAAATTTGGCATAAACATGCCCATCACTAGCATGGCACAACACATAAGAAAGGTTAAAGTCGCCGGCTTTGTTGGGAAGGGAAGCGTTGCCCTTCTTGGCATCACTACCCCTCATGGTGTTCTTCTCCTTCTCCTTAGTAGCACCCTCTCCCTCCTTCACAAAGGTTTGCTTGAGAGGAGGAGGTCGTTTGGCCTTGTCATTCTTCTTCTTGTTCTTGGACTTGGGCACGTACCCAATCCCTTCTTTGGCCACAACTTCCTTTTGGTTGCTCAAAAGGTCGTTGAGGTTCTTCTCTCCTTGTATGCAAGACACAAGACCTTTCTCAAGTTGCACCTTCAACTTAGCGTTCTCCTCAACAAGATGCACATGCTCACAACATGGGTTAGTAGCATTTGCATTATCAATTAACATCATACGAGGAAAAGTGGCTTTCTCCTTGGTTAGCTTTACTTGAAGTTGATCATGAGACTCTTTGAGGCTAGCATGAGCACCCTTCAAGACCTTGTGAGCCTTGTCAAGTAGGTCAAACTCCTCTTTGAGTCTAGCAAGATCAACCCCAAGCTTGGCCTTCTCGGAGTTTAGCACACGAGAAACAACAAGAGCATGATCAAAATCTTTCTTTAACTTAGCATGATCAACGTTGTGTGACTCCTCAAGAGCCAAACGAAGACCACGCTCTTCCTCAAGAGCATTGTAAAGATACGAAATCTCATTGGCATAGTCATGACTATGCCCCTCCATCTTGGAGATAGTATCTTCGTGAGCCTCGATCATATCATTGGCTTCACCAAGTTGTTCCAAGAGAGCAACGAAATGCTTCTTGGATTTACCCTTGAGTTTACCCATAAAGGACTCAAACTCATTTTACTCCACATTAGATCCCTCATATTCATCAATGCAATCCGTCAAGGAAGGATTATTATTGATGGTAGTTTTGATGTTGGGGGTTACCTTGTTGGTGGCTTTAGCCATGAGGCACTTGGCGGTGATGTTCTCCTTGGGTGAGTCGAAGAGAGACACTCGTGGAGTTGTTGCAATGGCAACGGAGGCCATGGCAACCGACTCACCATCTTAATCATCATCATCCTCATGGTACTCTTCTTGAACCACCAACGCCTTGTGAGGGGTCTTCTTGGTGAAGTTGCTCTTGTTTGGGAAAGACTTGGCTTTGTTCTTTCGGATGAGCTTGCCACCATTGTCTTCCCTCTTCTCATATGGGCACTCCGCAACAAAATGGCTCACATTGCCACAATTATAGCAAGTCCTCACATGTTGCTTGATCTTCGTGCCACTTGAGTTATTCTTGTTGTAGTTTGGCCTTGAGTTTTTCTTGCTCCAAAATTGCCTTGAAGCAAGAGCCATGTGTTCATGATAGACATACTTTGTATCTTAGGGGTTGCTTTCCTCTTCTTCCTCTTCTTCTTCTTCTTCAACACAAACATTGGCCTTCAATGCAAGGTTGGGATTCTTTGCCCTTTGAGAGCGAAGCACCGCATTGTCGGCGGTCTTGTCCAAGATGCTCATAGCCACAAACTCATCCAACACTTCACTCGAGGACAAGGAGTGAAAGTCCGGCCTTTGACGAATGATGGAGGACATAGCCTTGTGGTAAGGCATCATTGCCTTGAGGAATTTGTGCTTGATCCAATTGTCATCCGTGTCCTTGCTCCCATGATCTCGGAGTGAAACCGTGAGTTTGGTTACTCTTCGATAAAGCTCACGAGGTTCTTCATCTTCCTTCATTGCAAATTCATCGGCTTCATCTTGCACCATTTCATAGTTGGAGCGTTGAATGCTTGCGCTTCCCCGGTAGAGAGAAACAACTTGGTGCCATGCATCTTTGGCTATGGCGTAGGGCCGGAGGTGAGGAAGATCTTCGAGTGAAATTGCATCTTGGATGATGAAGAGAGCATTCTCATTGAATTGATTATCCGCGGCTTCTCTTGGAGTGAAGTTGCTTCGGACATGTGGATAGAAACCTTCTTCAATGATTCTCCAAATATTAGTATTCACATGATTTAAATGACGCTTAAACCGGTAGACCCAAGAATCAAAATCCTCATTTTTCACAATCTTAGGGGGAGGACCGGCATGATTCAAATGAGTGGAAGGAATCGGTCCACCATAAACAAGTGGTGGTTCCACATGGGCAAAGATGCCGGTGCCATTTTTACCACTAGAAGAAGGAGCCTTTTCACTAGTAGCTTCCCCCTTGTCGGAGTTAGCATCCGTCACCTTGTCAGTGGGATCACCCACTTTCAACGGGTGTAGTGGATAATTTAAGCCCTTCAATTAATTTAGTAAACATGCTTTCAACCTCGGTCGTCATGGAGGTTTTCAATGTCTCCAAGGCCACATTGAATTCCTCACAGGAGACCGAGGTTCCCCCATCGCCCATAGATGAGATCGGATTCACACCGGAGTGCTCCTCCACACCATCTACGGTGTCAACCATACTCTTCGGACGGCAAAGTCCTTAGTAAAGAGACGAGGCTCTGATACCAATTGAAATGATCGATATGGTTGACTAGAGAGGGTGGGGTGAATAGGCAACTAACAATTTTTAACTTTTCTTTACCAAATTAAACTTTGCATCCAAGTAGGTTGTCTAGACATGCAACTAGGTGAGCAACCTATATGATGCAACAACAACAAGCACACAAGCAAGCAAGGGAAATAACACAAGTAAGCTTGCACAAGTAAAGGTACGAGATAACCAAGAGTGGAGACGGTGGAGACGAGGATGTGTTACCGAAGTTCCTTCCTTTTAAGGGGAAGTACGTCTCCGTTGGAGCGGTGTGGAGGCACAATGCTCCCCAAGAAGCCACTAGGGCCACCGTATTCTCCTCACACCCTCACACAATGCGAGGTGCCGTGATTCCACTATTGGTGCCCTTGGAGGCGGCGACCGGACCTTTACAAACAAGGTTGGGGCAATCTCCACAACTTAATCGGAGGCTCCCAACAACACCACGAAGCTTCACCACAATGGAATATGGCTCCGTGGTGACCTCAACCGTCTAGGGTGCTCAAACACCCAAGAGTAACAAGATCCGCTAGGGATTAGTGGGGGGAATCAAATTTCTCTTGGTGGAAGTGTAGATCGGGGCCTTCTCAACCAATCCCGAGCAAATCAACAAGTTTGATTGGCTAGGGAGAGAGATCGGGCGAAAATGGAGCTTGGAGCATTAATGGAGCTTTTGGGGGAAGAGGTAAGTCAACGAAGAAGAAGAGGACCCCCTTTTATACAAGGGGAAACCATCCAACCGTTACCACCAAAACAGCCCCGCAGAGGGCGGTACTATCGCAGGGGCCAGCGGTACTACCGTTCCCCCTCGCGGTACTACCGTGCAGTCTAGGAGGGCTTGAAGAAAGAGCAGGAACCATACCCAGTGCGGTACTGCCGCGGTGGTAGGGCGGTACTACCGCTCTCGAGTGGTACTACCACTTCAACTGCCGCTGCAAGTGCCGCACAACCCTACACGAGAGGCGACCCCCTCGAGTCGACGCGGTAGGAGCCCGGTACCGCAGCGGTACTACAGCTGTGAACCCACAAGTGGTACTACCGCTGGGTACCGCGGTACTACCGCTTGGACCAAAGCATGATCAAAACGCAATAAAAGAGACCTCCATCGACGCGGGAAGGCTCACAGGGTGCGAAAAGGAAGTGTACATGATGATTCCACCCAAGCCTTATCAAAGCGGACCCCCTCTTGATAGTATGGTGATTCCTACGAGACAAGACCACAAAACTAGAAACGAAAGAGCTACACCGTTTTGAATAAAAAACTCTGAGGGGAAAGAATCGTCTCGTGCCAAAGGATGAATCCCTGAAAAGCTCAAAGCACATGATTAGTCAGCAAAAGCATTGTCATCAATCACCAAAACACCTTAGGGATAAATATGCCCTTACAGAAGGGCTGCGCCTTGGATGAGGTGTTGCTACCCTCCCTCCTCCCCTCTATTTATAGGGGCAAAGGGGGAATGGGCCGGCCCCTCTAGATGAGATCTAGAGGGGGGCGGCAGCCAAGGGGAGGTGGCTTGCCCCCCAAGCCAAGGGGGCGCCCCTTTTAGGGTTTCCCCTAAACCCTAGGCGCATGGGCCCTAGGGGGGATGGCGCCCAGCCATTTAGGGGCCGGTTCCCTTCCACACAAAGCCCATAGGGCCCTCCGGGGCAGGTGGACCCTCCTGGTGGACCCCCGGAACCCCTTCGGTGGTCCCGGTACAATACCGGCAAACCCCCGAATACTTCCGGTGACCGTATGATGACTTCCCATATATAAATCTTCACCTCTGGACCATCACGGAACTGCTCGTGACGTCCGAGATATCATCCGGGACTCCGAACAACATTCGGTAACCACATACTAATTCCCATAACAACTCTAGTGTCACCGAACCTTAAGTGTGTAGACCCTACGGGTTCGGGAACCATGTAGACATGGCCGAGACATCTCTCCGGCCAATAACCAACAGCGGGATCTGGATACCCATGTTGGCTCCCACATGTTCCACGATGATCTCATCGGATGAACCACGATGTCGAGGATTCAATCAATCCCGTATACAATTCCCTTTGTCCATCGGTATGTTACTTGCCCGAGATTCAATCGTCGGTATCCCAATACCTCGTTCAATCTCGTTACCGGCAAGTCACTTTACTCGTTCTGTAATGCATGATCCCGTGACTAACTACTTAGACACATTGATCTCATTATGATGATGCATTACCGAGTGGGCCCAGAGATACCTCTCCGTCATACGGAGTGACAAATCCCAGTCTCGATTCGTGCCAACCCAACAGACACTTTCGGAGATACCCGTAGTGCACCTTTATAGCCACCCAGTTACGTTGTGACGTTTCGCACACCCAAAGCATTCCTATAGCATCCGGGAGTTGCACAATCTCATGGTCTAAGGAAAAAATACTTGACATTAGAAAAGCTTTAGCAAACGAACTACACGATCTTGTGCTATGCTTAGGATTGGGTCTTGTCCATCACATCATTCTCCCAATTATGTGATCCCGTTATCAATGACATCCAATGTCCATGGTTAGGAAACCGTAACCATCTATTGATCAACGAGCTAGTCAACTAGAAGCTCACTAGGGACATGTTGTGGTCTATGTATTCACACATGTATTACGATTCTCGGATAACACAATTATAGCATGAACAATAGACAATTATCATGAACAAGAAAATATAATAATAACCATTTTATTATTGCCTCTAGGGCATATTTCCAACACATTCATGGCATAATCTTATATAGGCATCATGTCCATGACAAGTAGACCATAATCCAATTACATCTACTACTATTACTCCACCCCAAAGCCGCTATCTAGCACGCATCTCAAGCTATTAAGTTTAATAAAAATAGAGTAGCACAATAAGCAAGATGACATTATGTAGACAGAAAGAAACCTAGCAATAAGATCAATCCCCGTCGTTTTATCCTTAGAAGCAATAACACATGGCGTGCCTTCTCCCTATTCTATCACTGGGATATAGATCACCATGAGGTTGAACCCACTAGTACGCACCACTCCCTTTGAATAATTACCCATCTATCTTGGCCATGAGGCAGAGCACCGGAATAGGGGATCTAGATGAGATCGCTTCAGAATAGAGGCTTGCGATGGCGATAAAATTCTCTTGTCTGTCTCTCTGAGGGTTTCAGGAATTATGAAATTTGTAGGCGAGGAATTATGTCAAACAGAAGAGTAGGAGGCCCACATGACCAGGTGGAGCGGCCACCCCCTGGCCGCGCCACCTACCCTTGTGGTTGGTTGGTGGGTCCTCTCATGGAATCTAGAAGCTTCTAGGGTCCTTCATACTTCAGAAAAAATCCTCAAAAATTGGCATCGTATTTGGACCTTCCTAGATATGGTTTTTTTGCGAAACCAGAAACAAGCAAAAAAACTGACACTATTAATAGGTTAGTCTAGAAAATAATATGAAAGGGTATAAAATGATAATAAAAGTATATATAAATGATAATATAATAGAATTAAAAAATAATAAATAATAGATACGTTGGTGACGTATCAGCACCGCTTAGGGTTGTGAGGCTCTCAACACAAGTTGTTTGGTGCTACATTGTCGCATTTCTAAATGATTTGTAACAAGCTGACAATCTAACATATTGTTCCTCGAAATGATGTTGATTGCATTATCAAATGTATTATGTTCATGCAGTAGTGGGCATCACTAAGGAACGTGAAAGGCAAGTAGACAATGGATGCGGCCATTCAGTAGCTTAGTTAGATCCACACAATTGCGAGAATGGCCATCCCCACTCTTGTGCCCTAGTGTTCTTTTGTTCCAAGTTTGCGGATTTTATGCATGTTGTTGCTCTCTATCCAAACCTAATTTTCTTTGTTGTTGTATGTTTATCATTGTGTTTTATTAAGACCTATATTACTTTCATGCTTAGTTTATGTTTTCTTCATTTAAGTCGTGCTTGGCTTAGCTCTAAAATAGAGGTGGAGCCATAACACGACCTAATAACATCAACATGGCTTCTTTGTTTTCTCCACTGCTTGTGAGGTTCCACATTTCACATACATGCATATAACCAGGAGCATTATCATATAAGAGCAACTCTACTAGATGCGTCATATTTTGGATCGCCAAATGCATTATGGAGGCGATAGCTATATTCATGGAGTCTCCATAAGCTACACAAAAACTCGAATTCTCCATAACATAGACTCCAAAATATTATGTCAATAGGACCAGATTGTCATAGACTGCAATGGTTCTTCCCCAATTTAATTGAACATAGAGTTACCATTGCATTCATCATATAACCGAATAGTTACATTCATATATTAAATGCTGAAAATTAGTTGAACTGCGACTTACATTCATAGAACCAATAAAAATTCAACTAAGTTAGTGCCAGCATAGAACCAAACTAGTTACGGCCAGCCTGGTTGCGACGATGACGACTATGGAACGATGAAATGCGCTGATGTTGGATGGATTGAGGCAGGCGACAACATTGCATTTCGCGATTGCCTGGGAAAGTGCCTCGGCAACCTCGTTCCACGCCGTCCATGCCTATCATCGACGTCGGGGACGAGCACAGGTGCCCGATCCCAAATCCCAACTCTATCTCCTTGTCCATCCTTCGACCAGCTTCTAAGCACGGTCGAATTCTTCCCACCAGGGCACCAAGGGATCATGCTCCTACTTATCCCCAACCCTGAAGACCAGGTCCGTTCCTTCCACGCGCCACTCGAAGTGGTTGTCCGTGGAGGTGGAAACTGGGTCCCCGAGGGCCACCAAGCAGAGTCAGCCTTGGCGGTGCAGAGATCAGGATTCAAATAAACCCGTCGGGTGGCACCCGAGGGCTTCTCCCCAAGCACCCGTCTTCCCCGAGCATGCATACCAAGTGACGTAGCTCATCATCCCCAAGGATGACTAGTACGCTTCAAGGGGATCCCACACAGCTAACGTCACAGAGGAGTAGTTATACCTATCCATGGGATACCTAGCCCAGTCTTGCCCACGGGCCGGGCTGGGCAGAGCCTGCCATATTTGTGATTTAACGAAGAGGCCTGGTGGTCTTTTATGTTGCCAGGCCGGGCTTGGGCCTGATTTCTGCCTCGGGCTTGGTTCGGCCCGACCCGCAGATGGCCAGGTATAGGCGTAGTGATTGATATATCCATTTTGCATCATTATTTTTTATCATAATTTATCCTATTTCAGTGATATATTCACATTCCAATGCAATTCTAATGCATTTTCTCTCTTAGAATGCAAGGAATACAAAGAGAGGGAAATTACCGGACAATTCGAAATCTGAAGAAAAAAATACAACTAGATAAAAAGCAAATTTTCGAAGCTCTAAATGCAGCGGGAATTTTTGAGGAGTGATTTTGGAATATAAAAATAATATTGGAATGAAGATGGGCCAGAGGGGACCCACACGACCTCCACACGGCCTCATGGTGCGGCCTACCCCCTGGTCGCGCCCCATGACCGTGTGGGGATCTGGTGGCTCGTCTCTTCATGCCCATTTGCCACAAATTCCCATTTACCCTAGAAAAAATCACACAAAATACTCAGGACTTTTTGCCAACGCTTGCGAGGCAAAACTTTGGCGGAGCACCTTTTCTCTCGGATGGAGCGATTCTAGGTCTATTAATAGACAATGGTAGTTTTATTGTAGGTAGGATGGCATTTTTATTATTTAGGTCTATTGATGGGGAACGTAGCATGCAAATTCAAAAATTTCCTACAAACACGCAAGATCTATCTAGGAGATGCATAGCAACGAGAGGGGAGAGTGTGTCTACGTACCCTCATAGACCGAAAGCGGAAGCGTTAGTCTAACGCGGTTGATGTAGTTGAACATCTTCATGATCCAACCAATCCAAGTACCGAACGTACGACAACTCCGTGTTCAGCACACGTTCAGCTCGATGACATCCCTCGAACTCTTGATCTAGCAGAGGGTCGAGGGAGAGTTCCGACAGCATGACGGCATGGTGACGGTCATGGTGATGTGATCCGAGCAGGGCTTCGCCTAAGCACTATGACGCTATGACCGGAGGAGTAAACTGTGGAGGAGGGCACCACACACGGCTAAGAGAACAACTGTTGTGCCTTTAGGGTGCCGCCTGCCCACGTATATAAAGGAGGGAGGGGAGGCCGGCCGGCCCCTAGGGGCGCGCCAAGTGGGGGAGCCCCACTAGGACTCCTAGTACTAGTCGGCTCCCCTTCCTTCCAACAGAGAGGGGAAAGGGGAAAGAGGAGGAGAGGGAGAAGGAAAGTTGGGCCGCGCCCCCACCCCTTGTCCAATTTGGATTGGGCTTGGGGGGGCACCTCCTGTGGCTGCCTCCCCCTCTCCACTATGGCCCATTAGGCCCATTAACTTTCCCGGGGGGGGGTCCAATAGCCTCCCAGTACTCCGATAAATCCCCGAACCTCTTTGGAACCATTCCGGTGTCCGTATACAACCTTCCAATATATGAATCTTTACCTCTCAACCATTTCGAGACTCCTCATCATGTCTGTGATCTCATCCGGGACTCCGAACAAACTTTGGTCACCAAAACACATAACTCATAATACAAATCTTCATCAAATGTTAAGCGCGCGGACCCTAAGCGTGAGGGCCCAGAGATACCTCTCCGATACTCGGAGTGACAAATTCTAATCTTGATCTATGCCAACTCAACAAACACCTTCGAAGACACATGTAGAGCATCTTTATAATCACCCCGTTATGTTGTGACGTTTGATAGCACACAAGGTGTTCCTCCGGTATTCGGGAGTTGCATAATCTCATAGTCCGAGGAATATGTATAAGTCATGAAGAAAGCAATAGCAATAAAACTAAACGATCATTATGCTAAGCTAATGGATGGGTCTTGTCCATCAAATCATTCTCTAATGATGTGATCCTGTTCATCAAATGACAACACATGCCTATGGTCAGGAAACTTAACCATCTTCGATTGACGAGCTAGTCTAGTAGAGGCATACTAGGGACACTCTGTTTGTCTATGTATTCACACATGTACTAAGTTTCCGGTTAATACAATTCTAGCATGAATAATAAACATTTATCATGATATAAGGGAATATAAATAACAACTTTATTATCGCCTCCAGGGCATATTTCCTCTAGTCTCCCACTTGCACTAGAGTCAATAATCTAGATTACATAGTAATGATTCTAACACCCATGGAGTCTTGGTGATGATCATGTTTTGCTCGTGGAAGAGGCTTAGTCAACGGGTCTTCAACATTCAGATCCATATGTAATTTGCAAATCTCTATGTCTCCCTCCTTGACTTGATCGCGGATGGAATTGAAGCGTCTCTTGATGTGTTTGGTTCTCTTGTGAAATCTGGATTCCTTCGCCCAGGCAATTGCTCCAGTATTGTCACAAAATATTTTCATTGAACCCGATGCACTAGGTATTACACCCAGGTCGGATATGAAATCCTTCATCCAGACTCTTTCATTTGCTGCTTTTGAAGTAGCTATGTACGCCGCTTCATACGTAGATCCTTCCACGACGCTCTGCTTAGAAATGCACCAACTTACAGCTCCATCATTCAATATAAATATGTATCTGGTTTGTGACTTAGAGTCATCCGGATCAGTGTCAAAGCTTGCATCGACGTAACCATTTACGACAAGCTCTTTGTCACCTCCATAAATGAGAAACATATCCTTAGTCCTTTTCAGGTATTTTAGGATGTTCTTGACTGCTGTCTAGAGATCCACTCATGGATTAGTTTGGTACCTCCCTGCCAAACTTATAGCAAGGCACACATCAGGTCTGGTACACAACATTACATACATGATAGAATCTATGGCTGAGGCATAGGGAATGACTTTCATTTTCTCTCTATCTTCTGCAGTGGCCGGGCATTGAGTCTGACTCAACTTAACACCTTGTAGCACAAGCAAGAACCCTTTTTTGACTGATCCATTTTGAACTTCTTCAAAACATTATCAAGGTATGTGCTTTGTGAAAGTCCAATTAAGCATCTTGATCTATATCTATAGATCTTGATGCCCAATATATAAGCAACTTCACCAAGGTCTTTCATTAAAAAATTATTATTGAAGTATCCTTTTATGCTATCCAGAAATTCTGTATTATTTCCAATCAACAATATGTCATCCACATATAATATTAGAAATGCTACAGAGCCCCCACTCACTTTCTTGTAAATACAGGCTTCTCCAAAAGTCTGTATAAAACCATATGCTTTGATCACACTATCAAAGCATATATTCCAACTCCGAGAGGCTTGCACCAGTCCATAAATGGACCGCTGGAGCTTGCACACTTTGTTAGCACCTTTAGGATCGACAAAACCTTCTGGTTGCATCATATACAACTCTTCTTTAAGAAATCCATTAAGGAATGCAGTTTTGACATCCATTTGCCAAATTTCATAATCATAAAATGCGGCAATTGCTAACATGATTCAGACAGACTTAAGCATCGCTAGGGTGAGAAGGCCTCATCGTAGTCAACTCCTTGAGCTTATCGAAAACCTTTTGCAACAAGTCGAGCTTTGTAGACAGTAACATTACCGTCAATGTCAGTCTTCTTCTTGAAGATCCATTATTCTCTATGGCTTTCCGATCATCGGGCAAGTCAACCAAATTCCACACTTTGTTCTCATACATGGATCCCTTCTCAGATTTCTTGGCCTCAAGCCATTTTGCGGAATCTGGGCTCATCATCGCTTCCTCATAGTTCGTAGGTTCATCATGGTCTAGTAACATGACTTCCAGAACATGATTACCGTACCACTCTGGTGCGGACCATACTCTGGTTGACCTACGAGGTTCGGTAGTAACTTGATATGAAGTTTCATGATCATCATCATTAACTTTCTCACTACTTGGTGTAGGCATCACTGGAACTGATTTCTGTGATGAACTACTTTCCAATTCAGGAGAAGGTACAATTACCTCATCAAGTTCTACTTTCCTCCCACTCACATCTTTCGAGAGGAACTCCTTCTCTAGAAAGGATCCATTCTTAGCAACGAATATCTTGCCTTCGGATCTATGATAGAATGTGTACCCAACAGTTTCCTTTGGGTATCCTATGAAGATGCATTTCTTCGATTTGGGTTCGAGCTTATTAGGTTGAAGCTTTTTCACATAAGCATCGCAGCCCCAAACTTTAAGAAACAACAACTTAGGTTTCTTGCTAAACCACATTTCATATGGTGTGGTCTCAACGGATTTAGATGGTGCCCTGTTTAACGTGAATGCAGCCGTATCTAAAGCATAACCCCAAAACGATAGCAGTAAAATCGGTAAGAGACATCATAGATCGCACCATATCTAATAAAGTATGGTTATGACGTTCGGACACACCATTACGCTGTGGTGTTCCAGGTGGCATGAGTTGCGAAACTATTCCACATTGTTTCAAATGAAGACCAAACTCATAACTGAAATATTCACCTCCACGGGCAGATCATAGAAACTTTATTTTCTTGTTACGATGATTTTCTACTTCACTCTGAAATTCTTTGAACTTTTCAAATGTTTCAGACTTATGTTTCATTAAGTAGATATACCCATATCTGCTCAAATCATCTATGAAGGTTAGAAAATAACGATACCCGCTGCGAGCCTCAACACTCATCGGACCGCATACATCAGTATGTACTATTTCCAATAAGTCAGTGGCTCGCTCCATTGTTCCGATGAACGAAGTCTTAGTCATCTTGCCCATGAGGCATAGTTTGCAAGCATCAAGTGATTCATAATCAAGTGATTCCAAAAGTCCATCGGCATGGAGTTTCTTCATGCGCTTTACACCAATATGACTTAAACGGCAGTGCCACAAATAAGTTGCACTATCATTATTAACTTTGCATCTTTTGGCTTCAATATTATGAATATGTGTATCACTACAATTGAGATTCAACAAAAATAGACCACTCATCAAGGGTGCATGACCATAAAAGATATTACTCATATAAATAGAACAAACATTATTCTCTTATTTAAATGAATAACCGTCTCGCATCAAACAAGATCTAGATATAATGTTCATGCTCAACGCTGGCACCAAATAACAATTATTCAGGTCTAAAACGAATCCCGACGGTAGATATAGAGGTAGCATGCTGATGGCCATCACATCAACCTTGGAACCATTTCTGACGCGCATCATCACGTCGTCCTTAGCCAATCTTCGTTTAATGCGTAGCCCCTATTTCGAGTTGCAAATATGAGCAACAGAACCAGTATCAAATACCTAGGCGCTACTATGAGCATTCGTAAGGTACACATCAATAACATGTATATCAAATATACCTTCCACTTTGCCATCCTTCTTATCCGCCAAATACTTGGGGAAGTTCCGCTTCCAATGACCAGTCCCTTTGCAGTAGAAGCACTCAGTTTCAGGCTTAGGTCTAGACTTGGGCTTCTTCCCTGGAGCAACAACTTGCTTGTTATTCTTATTGAAGTTCCCTTCTTCCCTTTGCCCTTTTTCTTGAAACTAGTGGTCTTGTTAACCATCAACACTTGATTCTCCTTCTTGATTTCTACCTCCGCAGCCATTAGCATTGCGAAGAGCTCGGGAATTGTCTTTTCCATCCCTTGCATATTATAGTTCATCACGAAGCCTTTATAGTTTGGTGGCAGTGATTGAAGAACTCTGTCAATGACACTATCATCAGGAAGATTAACTCCCAGTTGAGTCAAGTGGTTATGGTACCCAGACATTCTGAGTATGTGTTCAGTAACAAAACTATTCTCCTCCATTTTGCAGCTATAGAACTTGTTGGAGACTTCATATCTCTCAACTCGGGCATTTGCTTGAAATAATAACTTCAACTCCTGGAACATCTCATATGCTCCATGACATTCAAAACGTGTTTGAAGTCCCGATTCTAAGCCGTAAAACATGGCACAATGAACTATTGAGTGGTCATCAGCTTTGCTCTGCCAGGCGTTCATAACATCCGGAGTTGCTCCTGCAGCGGGTCTTGCACCTAGCGGTGCTTCCAGGACGTAATTCTTCTTTGCAGCAATGAGGATAATCCTCAAGTTACGGACACAGTCCGTGTAATTGCTACCATCATCTTTCAGAACGCATTAAAATTCAAGGGAACGGTAGCACGGGCCATTGATCTACAACAACATAGATATGCAAAAACTATCAAGACTAAGTTCATGATAAATTAAAGTTCAATTAATCATATTACTTAAGAACTCCCACTTAGATAGACACCCCTCTAGTCATCTAAATGATCACGTGATCCATATCAACTAAACCATATTCGATCATCACGTGAGATGGAGTAGTTTTCAATCGTGAACATCACTATGTTGATCATATCTACTATATGATTCATGTTCGACCTTCCGGTCTCAGTGTTCCAAGTCCATATCTGCATATGCTAAGCTCGTCAAGTTTAACCCGAGTATTCTGCACGTGCAATACTGGCTTCCACCCGTTGTATGTGAACGTAGAGCTTATCACACCCGATCATCACATGGTGTCTCGGCACAATGAACAGTAGCAACGATGCATACTCAGGGAGAACACTTATGCCTTGAAATTTAGTGAGGGATCATCTTATAATGCTACCGCCGTACTAAGCAAAATAAGATGCATAAAATATAAACATCACATGCAATCAAAATATGTGACATGATATGGCCATCATCATATTGTGCCTTTGATCTCCATCTCCAAAGCACCGTCATGATCTCCATCGTCACCGACTTGACACCTTGATCTTCATTGTAGCGTCGTTGCCGTCTCGCCAACTATTGCTTCTACGACTATCGCTACCACTTGGTGATAAAGTAAAACAATTACATGGCGATTGCATTTCATATAATAAAGCGACAACCATAAGGCTCCTGCCAGTTGCCGATAACTTTTACAAAACATGATCATCTCATACAACAATTTATATCTCATCACGTCTTGACCATATCACATCGCAACATGCCCTGCAAAAACAAGTTAGACATCCTCTACTTTGTTGTTGCAAGTTTTACGTGGCTGCTACGGGCTTCTAGCAAGAACCGTTCTTACCTACGCAACAAAACCGCAACGATTTTTTTGTGAAGTGTGCTGTTTTAACCTTCAACAAGGACCGGCCCTATTCAAACTCGATTCAACTAAAGTTGGAGAACCAGACACCCGCCAGACACCGTGTGCAAAGCACGTCGGTAGAACCGGTCTCATGAACGTGGTCATGTAATGTTGGTCCGGGCCGCTTCATCCAACAATACCGCCGAATCAAAGTAAGACATTAGTGTAAGCAGTATGACTATTATCGCCCACAACTCTTTGTGTTCTACTCGTGCAAATCATCTACACATAGACCTGGCTCGGATTCCACTGATGGGGAACGTAGCATGCAATTTCAAAATTTTCCTATGAACACGCAAGATCTATCTAGGATAAGCATAGCAACGAGAGGGGAAGAGTGTGTCTATGTACCCTCGTAGACCGAAAGCTGAAGCATTAGGTTAACGTGGTTGATGTAGTCGAACGTCTTCACGATCCAACTGATCCAAGTACCGAACGTACGACACCTCCGTGTTCAGCACACGTTCAGCTCTATGACATCCCTCGAACTCTTGTTCCAGTAGAGGGTCGAGGGAGAGTTCCGACAACACGACAGCGTGGTGACGGTGATGGTGATGTGATCCGCGCAGGGCGTCGCCTAAGCACTATGACGCTATGATCGGAGGAGTAAACTGTGGAGGGGGACACCGCACACGGCTAAGAGAACAACCGTTGTGCCTTTGGGGTGCCCCTGCCCACGTATATAAAGAAGGGGAGGGGAGGTCGGCCGGCCCCTAGGGGCGCGCCAAGTGGGGGGAGTCCAACTAGGACTCCTAGTCCTAGTGGGCTCCCCTCCTTCCTTCCAACGGGGAGGGGAAAGGGGAAAGAGGAGGAGAGGGAGAAGGAAAGGGGGGCCGCGCCCCGCCCCCCACTCCTTGTCCAATTCGGATTGGGCTTGGGGGGCGCCACCTCCTGTGGCTGCCTCCTCCTCTCCACTATGGCCCATTAGGCCCATTAACTTTCCCAGGGGGTTCCGATAGCCTCCCGGTACTCCGATAAATCCTCGAACCTCTTCGGAACCATTCCGGTGTCCGTATACAACCTTCCAATATATGAATCTTTACCTCTCGACCATTTCGCGACTCCTCGTCATGTCTGTGATCTCATCCCGGACTCCGAACAAACTTCGGTCACCAAAACACATTGCTCATAATATAAATCGTTATCGAATGTTAAGTGTACGGACCCTACGGGTTCGAGCACTATGTAGACATGGCTGAGACACATCTCCAGTCAACAACCAATAGGGGAACCTGGATGCTCATATTGGTTCCTACATATTCTACGAAGATCTTTATCAGTCAAACCGCATAACAACATACGTTATTCCCTTTGTCATCGGTATGTTACTTGCCCGAGATTCGATCGTCGGTATCATCATACCTAGTTCAATCTCGTTACCGGCAAGTCTCTTTACTCGTTCCGTAATACATCATCTCGCAACTAACTCATTAGTCACATTGCTTGCAAGTCTTATAGTGATGTGCATTACCGGGAGGGCCCAGAGATACCTCTCCGATACTCAGAGTGACAAATCCTAATCTTGATCTATGCCAACTCAACAAACACCTTTGGAGACACCTGTAGAGCATCTTTATAATCACCCAGTTACGTTGTGACGTTTCATAGCACACAAGGTGTTCCTCCAGTATTCGGGAGTTGCATAATTTCATAGTCTGAGGAATATGTATAAGTCATGAAGAAAGGATTAGCAATAAAACTAAACGATCATTATGCTAAGCTAACGGATGGGTCTTGTCCATCACATCATTTCTAATGATGTGATCCCGTTCATCAAATGACAACACATGTCTATGGTGAGAAAACTTAACCATATTTGATTAACGAGCTAGTCAAGTAGAGGCATACTAGGGACACTCTATTTTGTATATGTATTCACACATGTACTAAGTTTCCGGTTAATACAATTCTTCATGAATAATAAACATTTATCATGATATAAGGAAATATAAATGACAACTTTATTATTGCCTCTAGGGCATATTTCCTTCATCTATGTCATTTTTATTATTTGTAAAAAAATGGCATTTTTTTTGACACCGCGTCTTTTTTGAAGAGCATGGTACCATGGCATTTTTACTACTTTACATTAGGAATCTAATTTTGTAGAGCACGATGTATTATTGTTAAGAGCATGGCATTTTTATTTTTGTAGAGCACGGCTTCTCTATTGTTAAGACTTACATGCGTGGCATTTTTATTGTTAAGAGTATGACATTTTTTTAAGAGCATTGCCTTTTTGTTTTTAATAGCATGGGATTTGTTTGATAGAGCATGGAATTTTTTAGGGCATGGTATTTTTATTTTTAAAGAGCATAACATTTTTTTTGTAGAGTATGCCATTTTTAACGTAAAGAGCATGTCGTTTTTTTGGGGGGGGGGGGGGGGGGGGGGGGGACATAGCACTTGTTTTCGTAGAGTACGCCATTTTTATCATGTTTTTTTTTTTTGGTAGAGCATGGTATTTTTATTTTTAAGGAGCATGACAATTTTTTTGGTAGAGTATGGCATTTTATCGTAAAGAGCATGACGTTTTCTAGGGGAAGAACATGTCATTTTCTTTGTGGGGAGCATGGCACTTGTTTTGGTAGAGTATGCCTTTTTTATCATAAAGAGCATGACATTATTCTATTGAATATGATTTTTTTTCTATCTCAAAAAAAGAATATGATATTTTTACAGAGCACAACCCTTTTTTTAGTGTACCATGGCATATTTATGTGCCTCATTTAAAAAAATCTGCCATGTATGATTTTTTAATGGCATTTTCTCTTTGGTGTTTCTAGTCGTGTTTTATATATGAAAACGTAAACATGTCAAAATTTGAAACATGTCTGCATTTTTTTTGCATATCATGGCCTTTTGTGATGTTTTTAACTTAAAAAAATACATAACAAGGTGAAAAAATACTAGATTCTTCCAGTGTCCAAGTAAAACATGGGGTTTTCGGTGAGCCTCGCTGGCTCGTTGCCCTCAGCCCTGCTCAGTTAATCCCCACCACGTGGGAGTTGGAGTATCGTAGGTGGATTGAGATGGATTTTAACTTGCTGGGGATTGAATCCCTTCCGATGCCCTGAAAACCCCATGGAACCGAACGGAGCCTCAGGGAACGTGTGGTTCGCTGGGGCACCTCCATGGCTGCCGTTCCGTCATTGGTGTCCAAAAGAAGTTGTTACGGGTATTCACTACTGTCGGTATACTTCTTTCTTCGTGTCTCTCCCTTCTTTCAAACAACTTATCGATCTTCTTACCGGAAACTGCCTTTGATGACCGAGCTCATTGGAGGCCTTTAGATTCAAAATTTAAATTTCACTAAAATTCATATTTTTACATTTAAAAAAAATCTGAAATTTTTTACAGATATACATGAAGGCATAACACACATGTGTGTAAATTTTCAGGGCAAAATACATTGAAATAAGGGCCGTGCAAAAAAGACAAATCTGAAGGTATTTAACACATGATACTATTCATTCTCCCAGGTCATGAATTTGTCTTTTTTGCACAGGTAGCATTTCAACGTATTTCATCATGAAATTTTACACACATGTGGGATACATCCTTACATATACACATATTTTTTTCAGAATTTTTTGAAACATAAAAGTTTGAATTTGTTTTTGTTTTCAAAAATAAAGGCCTCCATGGAGCTCGGCCTCCAAAATGCCATTCTCTCTTCTTACCTACAAAATAAAATAAGACTATACACAGTAAGAGTAACATAGATGGTAATATCACACGTCTCTATACAGATATGCAAAATAGATGATGTGACGTGTAATTAATGAGGAAAAAGAGGCATATGGTAACATAGCTAGTTACTTTAATATCACACATATCAAAACAAGATGAGTCTATAATCTAATAAATACAGTGTTGCATGACACCACACATATATTCAGGACCGGCCCTGGGGAGGGGCAGGGGGCGGCCGCCCCGGGCCCCCAAAGTCTAGGGGGCCCTCCCAGGTATCTAGGTTATGGCCCAATGTTTTCCACAACTGAAAGACGCCCTATCGGGCTGGGCAACTGGGCCTAACGCAGCATGGAGACATACGCTCGTGCATGAGCGCAATCAGCGGGGCACGGAGGCAGCGACGTTTCCTTCCTTCTTTCATGTATAAAAGTAAAATTGTCTAAAAAAGCCTAATTGATCCCTTCCTATTACATCTCGCATTGACGCAGCGACTCCAGGCCGCCGATGCTTCCTCTATTCGTGGCTGCGCGCCCGATGCTCCTTTTCCCTTTCCTTCTAATCCCAATTTCCGTCCTATTTCAGATCGTCAGCAGCTTGCCGGCGATTTCAATTCCCGAGGGCCCTGTCGTATCCCCGCTTTGCTTTCCGTCCATCACCGATTCTACTGTCCAAGGTATGTTATATATTCATAAATCGTATTGTGATTTCCCGGGTTCATAGCCAGCATGGCGACACTGTTCAACAGTTGATGCAATTTTCCTTTTAGCATTGTGTCTTATCTTGTCGCCCAAAACAATATGCATCTGGTAAAGATAAAAGGAAGATGAACAAAATACAAGGTATAACACGATATTTTGAGAAGTACAAAGATGAGGGGTTTTCTGCTAGTTTGCTAATTGCCAAAGGTATTACAACTAAAATGAGTATAGAGCCATTATTTTTTGTTAAAAGTCGTGCTACAAGGAAGAAACAATTTTACCAAAGTGATTTCCAACAAGAAATTCTAGAAGCTGGGAAGACCTTCAAGTTAAATATTTTTTTGGTTGATATGGTGATCATTTCTTTCAAAGATAGATTTAAAGAACTCATGGTGTCTAAAGATATATTCATATTTTTATTGAGTTCATGCACTCTGAAGTCACTGAATGATAATGAACCTTAAGAGCGTTGCACAAAATCCGCAGAAACTTTCTCTCTTGATGGTTCATGTGATGTTGAGGTATATGATCTTATTTATGAATTTAAGGTAATAATTATAAATTATTTGATATGCATTTTGGTTTTGGATGCATTGTTATAGATAATATTTCATATATATGTATATTGATTGGTAGTGTTAAGATGTCTATCTTAAGGGCCCCGAGTTTTAATCTTGCCCTGGGCCCCAAAATCTCAGGACAGGCCTTGCATATGTTACTCTTCATTATAGAGGTAGTAACATAAACTAGTAATATATACACGTTACTAGTCTAAGTTACTACCCATTGTGACTAGTCTAAAATACATCAATTTTTTTTCAGGCCGTGGAAATGCATGGGACCGCAAAAGCCTAAACGGCTAGACCCCGTACTGAAACTAGTCGTTGCTCTACGTCCCTAAACGGCTAGACACTGCAATAACCCGATGTCGTCGGTACCGTGCGTGCGATAGATATACGGTCACGATCGAATCCTTTTGGTTCACCGAAGATCACGATGCCGTGAATGAAAATCGCTCCTTACAAAACGGCACGTACGGGTACGACCAAAGGCAGCTAGCGTACGTACGACGTCCTGTGATAGCTAGCCAGTACGAGCTGATCAGCCGGAAACAGCCGGGACCCGGGAGACGTTTGGCTGCAGTAAAGTGTGTGATCGGTGGCGTATACGTTTGTACGTAGCTAGCACTACGCTGGCCTGCTGGCTTTGGCTTTGATCGGTCCTCCGTACGTAGTACGTGCCGGATCTTACCACCACTCACAAGTGGTGCGTACGCGACGTACCGACGGTAAAAGCAGCGGCAGTACTCTACTACTGCCCTCGTATTCGTTATAGCTGGGGAGGAGAGCAGTGGTTGTAGTACCACTACGTTTACGTACGAGCATGCATGCTTGCGCATCGATGGATCGTCTATTTGATTTGATGACACGGACATGCATGAATTGATGGAGCTGTCGCCGATGAGTAAAGGCAGGAATGGATACGATGGAGAGAGAGATCTCGCAAGAAATCCAAGGACCCCTGCGCCTGCAGTACTACTACGGTTACGTGCATCGAGCATTCATAGATTAACTTCGTCCGTCCCACCTTGCTGCTATAAACGCACCAGAGACCAGAGGGTTTTAACTTGGAGTAAATTCCGGTTTTTACCCCCTATTTTGATATTTTTGACACTAATTACCCCATTTAGCCATATTTCATCCATTTTACCCAATTTAACAAAAGTTCTGCCACAATTTACCCTGTTTAAAATTTTGTGAGCGTTCTGACCGACATGTCCCAATTGTCAGGTCCACTTGGCATCCCACATCGACCGTTTTTTCCTGCCTACTTTCTTCCTGCTGGACCGGTCCTCCCAGCTTCTCCTTGACCGGGAACAGGACCGGCCCGATGGAGGTCGCTCGCGTCGCATCCAACGCACAATGCCCGAGTCGGCCGTGGGCCACGCTTGCCTCCAGTCGGTTCTTGCTTGTGTTGCCTGTCCCCTATCGATTGCATCGCCCGTCTAGGTTTCCAACCCACACACATGCTAGGCTCGCTCGAACCTTGGGTTGGGGATTGTCAGGCAGCGGTGATGATGACGGCGGTGGCGGCGATGAGTGCTGAGCGGCCGGCCATGCGATTTCATACCTCCTCGAGCAGGGTTGTATGGCCGCGGCATCCAAGCAAGAAATGACCCCGTGGAATCCGATGGCTCCGTCAAGCTCGCCGACGTTGGCATAGGCGCGTCCATGTACATGATCCCATCAGGCTATGACCAGTTCATCTTACCACTTTGGCGACATAGCAGGGACCCCATGAGGATGTGCTCAGTTGATGGCGGGGCTATGGCGATGGCTGGTCCAACAAATTAGTGAGGTTGGTGAACAAACAATCCCTCTCAGTCGTACCCCATTCCACAAGATTTTGACCATATCTATCATAGCAATTTGTGTAGTCTGATATTTTCCCGACTCATGCATTAGCCGGCGAGGCGTTTCATTAGGACAGAATTAAGATGCTTATTGAAGATCATGTGTATACATGTCACCCTTCTGCAATGTGTAGGAGCTAAGAAAGGTGAAGACTGACAAGGTGTTTGTGCCGCTGCTTGTATAGCCTGTCATTGCCACTGCCACTGTTTGGTGTATTCTGTAGTTTGTGTAGTTGTGAACTAGAGAAGCTATTTATAAATGGAAAGCATTATTCAATCCTGTTTCGAACATGTGAATCCAGAGCAGTCTATAGCCTATATTAATCAGTTTTGACAGTAGTGTGAAGCAGAAATACGATCTGTTTGGCAAAAAGAGATAATTTGACAGCATGATCCTTGAATAAGGAGACGAATTGACATCATGACCCAGGGAACAAATAGGCAGAAATAGTTGTCATAACACAAATTTTTCGCATTTTATTTCCATGATCTGTTGCAAATAATAGAGAAGGATCTATTTTATAAATAATAGGAGAATACCATCAACTCCAAAAAATAGACAGGGTAAATAGGCACAACACAATTGGACCTGCCGGTTAGAATGCTCACAAAAAATTAAACAGGGTAAATTATGGCAACATTTCTACTAAATAGGGTAAAATGGATGAAATCCTACTAAATGGGGTAATTAGTGTCAAAAATGTCAAAATAGGGGGTAAAAACCGGAATTTACTCTTTAACTTACAGCATTCGGTGTTCATTTTCTGTGTGAGGAGGGCAGAGGATCGATCCTGGCCACGGTAAATTCTGAAAGATTCTGGCCTCGTTCGTTTAATTTGCACGTGGTCACCGGAGGGCTCGATCGTGGCGGCGACGAAATGCCTGGTTGATTAGAATTAGATTAGAGTAGATACAATTGTTGCCTTGCGCCGCGGCGGCGTCGTGAACTGGTGCGCCGTAGTCCACCGGCGCCGACGGAGTACGTACGGGTATTAAAACCCGGGCCAACAGCTATGTCCAACAGGCAACGGCTACATGCAGGTATATTTGTACGGCGCGCAGCAGTGGTTTTAACTGTGCAAGCAAGCAAAAACATGCACGCGACGCGCCGTGGTACGTACTTGGCCGTGCAGCAGCAGTTATTACTGCGGTTGCATATCATTGGCGGAGCGAGCGTACGTACTCCTAGCACTAGCAGCAGCAGGGAGTAGTACTTGGCTGCCTTTCTGCGGCGTCCAACTGTCCATCCATCAGAATTCTCACATGCCAAAGGAGGAGGACAGGGCCGCGCGCTGCTGCTCCAGCTCTCAACGTGCACGTACCGTCCATCTCCCGAGAGAGAAAGAGGCACCACCACCTGCACCTGCGCTGTCCTGACCGGCCACCACCCGCGCCGCGCAGGAGGTAAATCTCAGCTGAGCCAGCGGCAGGCCCAGGGAGAATATTACGCTGCGTCGGCTCAGCCATACTGAAACCGCTGGCCACCAAGGAGGCGGAGCAGAGCAGGCGCAGAGAAACCTTGAATTCAAACAACTTATACGCAGGTAAAACAAACCTTGATCTTTAAAAAACGTGATCAAAGGGGAAAGCTCTCTCCTTTAACTTTAGATTGTTAGAGCATCTACAGCCGGACTTGACAAATCCGCCCATCAAACACCCGCGGACGCGCCACTGACCGGGCTCCCTCCTTTAACTTTGGTTGTTAGAGCATCTACAACCGGACTTGGTCTATGCTAAAAAAACCGATCAGACAGAAACAAAGAAAACGCACCGACTCTTGTTCGGTTATTCCGTTGTACATGTCGAGGGCAGCCCGGGCAGTGCCGGTGCCCGTGCTGATCCGCACCCGAACGAGCTGCGGCGAGTCACACACGTCGACCGCCGGCATCTGTGTGGGCGAAAAACTATCCGGAATGGCCCAGACGGCGATCGCATCATCCTCTGTCCCAAGGGGGTTGGACGGCGTAATCCGCGTCGGCACTCGGAGGGAAGGGGTGCGGGATTCTGGGTGCAGCGGAGGAGACAGCTGCTCCATCACGCCTGAATCTCCCTACGACGTCGCCGCCGCCTCCCTCCCTAGCTGTCGGCGTCGCCGCAACTTGCAGGCGTCGTTCTCCACCTTGCAAGTCGCAACCGACGAATTGACAACGCCGATGGACGAGGCGGACTGCGTCTCCGTCGCGGCGGTGTGGGTCGGGCTTGACGACATCTCTGGCGATGGATCGGGACCGGAGGAGAGGATTGGGAGCAAGGGTGCAGGACGGCGAGGGTCCAGGCACGGAAAAGGTTGGAGGGCGGCGGGAGGAGGACGAAGAGTTTGGTAGGTTTGGTGCAATTTAGGATGGGGCCGGAGTGTCGAGTCCGACGTGGCGAGCGTGCCCGGGAGCCCCCATAACCGCCCCATCTTTGGGCTGGATATGAAGGTTGCCGGTCAGCCCGGGCGTTTAAGGCGCCCGTATGGGTTAAAAAAATCGTGACCGGACAGTGGCCGGGCGGCCTGCCCGACCGTATGAGGCGGGTTTGAGAGGTCCGGTTGTAGATGCTCTTAGGTAGAAGTGAGTCCTCGAACCTGGGTGGGTAGGTTCACAACCATGTGTGCCTACCATTGCACCACATGAGAGTTCTCAACCTTGATCTTTCCTTACATAGTATGCATGTTACTATGTATGTTACTTTTACTATGAGTAGTTTAAAATTGTGGGTTATGTATGCTTCCTAATATTAATATACCATAAAGAGTGTACATCAATACTACATTGACAATTAATGGCTAGAGCATCATTAATTATGGTCGAAAATACCGGAAATCCGCAGCTTAGTTTGCATATTTGTGTTCATCACAACGAGAATTTTCGAACAAGACCAATCTTGAATACATATTGACAACATTTAAAAAGTCCAAGTTTTAAATATTGAAACTTGATAGTCGGAACATTAAGTCTTACCAAATTTCTCATCTGCTTTTAGGGTTTTAGGATTCTGGGCTTAGGGTTTACGTTTTAGTTATTGAAACTTGTTAAATATATCGTCATTCCTATCAAATTTTAGTAGTTGAAAATTGCCCGGTAACCCAATTTGCCTCGCGATTCTCAAAGTAGTTGGATTCCGCACGAGGGATACCAAGTTTTAAGTTTCAATTTCTGATAGTTGGAATTTTGTCGTTCGTGCATACCAAGTTTCAATGTTTGAAACTTAACAAAGTTTTAAAACATCTTCAAGACGTACTAAAAATGGACCTAACTTGAAATCCCTTGTGGCAAGAAACAGGTTATGCAAACAATTATAAATTGGACTTTCAGTTCAAAAGATATAATAGATTCAAATTCGAAAGTCATCAAAAGAAAAACATGGGATGTGGAATGGGCGGAACTGCCAAAAGCTATAAAAAGTTGTATGCATGGACCCCCATCTAAGATAATTAAAGGCTAAAACACATGCAAACAACAAACTAGTTTCTGAATCGCGAAGCAATCAAACAATCAAACATTTTTTGCCGCCACAACTGTGTGCCACAAACCCTCTTCCTTGAAAACATCAAGCGAATATTTAAACATAATAAGATACATACAGTCATATCAACGTAATAAAAGCAAAATCATACAGGATCAAAACTAGGCCTAAGCAAGGAAAAAATGACCAAAGCATCGATTAACAAACTACAACGGCGACCATATCAACACCAACCATCTCTTGACATCACAAAAACAATAAGAAAGGCTCTCCAAAAGTAGTGCCTCTAGGAAGGGAACGACATTCAAGCGCCATCATCGCCGGATCCAACAACCAAAGGCCAGATTCTAGGTTATCACTCTGAAGAACAAGTCCAAGCATGCCTTCAACAAGGTAACGGCACGCAAACATTGCCATTGACGGGTATAACTAGCTACGGTTGGACCTAGCGATTTCACCCAGGAGCCCGAGCTCGAGAACTTGAGAAGCACCACCAAATCAAAGTTAATAATGTGTTATCGCCACCACTTTTCGCGATCCTAGCAACTACAAGCGTAGCATGGTCTTGACATTAGATGCGACGCAAATGAAGAACTTGCACACACATAAGTAGGTAGTCGAGCCGCGACAAGAGCCAGTCGGCACCAAAGGCTCAGAATAGCGAAGGTCGCCATTGCACGTGCAACAGAGATTAATGAGGGAAGAAAATCATCGACAGCACCGAAATCCCAATTAGGGATGATCCGACAATCCCACAATGTCCTCATGCTCTGTTATCCTCGCATGTGGCGGCAGAATCGGTTGAAAAACATACTTTTCGTTGGCGTTGGATATGAAGATTAAAGACCATCTGGCCCATTGGGACAATCGCCTAGCAGCGCACGTCCACGACGCTACCCGCATGCCCTGGTAGAGGACCGCCATTGTTGGGATGCAACTAGCCACTACCATAGTCCGTTTACCCGTAGAGGAGATCACAACCAACACATCTCGCCACCAAATACCGCCGACTAGGCTAGAAATCCCATCACCACTGTTGCACAACCATTTCTGTGCCTTAAGCCACTTTGGATAGATTACATCTCACCTTCGAATGTTATCGGAGTGGAGACCTCCCCGCCGCCATCTTCATCAACCAGTGCCAGGGAATATCCCGATCACCAGTCTCTAAGTAGCTGCGAGGGGAAGGGAGGATGGGGAGGTAGGAGAGGTGGCTGCAGCAGCTTGGAAAGGAGATTGGGACCCGAGGTAGCGGCAGTTAGCCATGTTTTGTTTCGAAGAAGTAAAATTTGTTGGGGAACGTAGTAATTTCAAAATTTTCCTACGCACACGCAAGATCATGGTGATGCATAGCAACGAGAGGGGAGAGTGTGATCTACGTACCCTTGTAGACGGACAGCGGAAGCGTTAGCACAATGCGGTTGATGTAGTCGTACGTCTTCACGGCCCGATCGATCAAGCACCGAAACTACGACACCTCCGAGTTCTAGCACATGTTCAGCTCGATGACGATCCCCGGACTCCGATCCAGCAAAGTGTCAGGGAAGAGTTCCGTCAGCACGACGGCGTGGTGACGATCTCGATGTATTACCGTCGTAGGGCTTCGCCTAAGCACCGCTACAATATTATCGAGGACTATGGTGGAAGGGGGCACCGCACACGCTTAAGAATATGATCGCGTGGATCAACTTGTGTCTAGAGGTGCCCCCCTGCCCCCGTATATAAAGGAGCAAGGGAGGAGGAGGTCGGCCCTAGGAGGGGGCGAGCCAAGTGTGGAGTCCTACTAGGACTCACTAGTCCTAGTAGGATTCCACCTCCCATATGGAATAGGAAAAGAGGAAGGGAAAAGGAGAAGGAAGGAAGGGGGCGCCCCCCTTCCCTAGTCCAATTCGGACCAGACGAAGGGGAGGGGTGCGGCCACCCTTGAGGCCCTTTTTCTTCTTTCCCGTATGGCCCAATAAGGCCCAATACGTATTCCCGTAACTCTCCCGTACTCCGAAAAATACCCAAATCACTCGGAACCTTTCCGATGTCCGAATATAGTCGTCCAATATATCGATCTTTACGTCTCGACCATTTTGAGACTGTTCGTCATGTCCCTGATCTCATCCGGGACTCCGAACTCCTTCGGTAAATCAAAACTATTAACTCATAATATAACTGTCATTGAAACCTTAAGCGTGCGGACCCTACGGGTTCGAGAACAATGTAGACATGACCGAGACACGTCTCCTGTCAATAACCAATAGCGGAACCTGGATGCTCATATTGGCTCCCACATATTCTACGAAGATCTTTATCGGTCAGACTGCATAACAACATACGTTGTTCCCTTTGTCATCGGTATGTTACTTGCCCGAGATTCGATCGTCGGTATCTTAATACCTAGTTCAATCTCGTTACCGACAAGTCTCTTTACTCGTTCCGTAATACATCATCTCACAACTAACTCATTAGTTGCAATGCTTGCAAGGCTTATGTGATGTGCATTACCGAGAGGGCCCAGAGATACCTCTCCGACAATCGGAGTGACAAATCCTAATCTCGAAATACGCCAACCCAACATGTACCTTTGGAGACACCTATAGAGCTCCTTTATAATCACCCGGTTACGTTGTGACGTTTGGTAGCACACAAAGTGTTCCTCCGGCAAACGGGAGTTGCATAATCTCATAGTCATAGGAACATGTATAAGTCATAAAGAAAGCAATAGCAACATACTAAATGATCGGGTGCTAAGCTAATGGAATGGGTCATGTCAATCACATCATTTTCCTAATGATGTGATCCCGTTAATCAAATAACAACTCTTTTGTTTATGGTTAGGAAACATAACCATCTTCGATTAACGAGCTAGTCAAGTAGAGGCATACTAGTGACACTTTGTTTGTCTATGTATTGACACATGTATTATGTTTCCGGTTAATACAATTCTAGCATGAATAATAAACATTTATCATGATATAAGGAAATAAATAATAACTTTATTATTGCCTCTAGGGCATATTTCCTTCAGTCTCTCACTTGCACTAGAGTCAATAATCTAGTTCACATCGCCATGTGATTCAACACTAAGAGTTCACATCACCATGTGATTAACACCCATAGTTCACATCGTCATGTGACCTATACCCAAAGGGTTTACTAGAGTCAATAATCTAGTTCACATCATTTATGTGATTAACACCCAAAGAGTACTAAGGTGTGATCATGTTTTGCTTGTGAGATAATTTTAGTCAACGGGTCTGTCACATACAGATCCGTAAGTATTTTGCGAATTCTATGTCTACAATGCTCTGCACGGAGCTACTCTAGCTAATTGCTCCCACTTTGAATATGTATCTAGATCGAGACTTAGAGTCATCCAGATCTGTGTCAAAACTTGCATCGACGTAACTTTTTACGACGAACCTTTTGTCACCTCCATAATCGAGAAATATTTCCTTATTCCACTAAGGATAATTTTGACCAATGTCTAGTGATCTACTATTAGATCACTATTGTACTCCCTTGCTTAACACAGTGTAGGGTATATAATAGATCTGGTACACATCATGGCATACTTTATAGAACCTATGGCTGAGGCATAGGGAATGACTTTCATTCTCTTTCTATCTTCTGCCGTGGTCGGGCTTTGAGTCTTACTCAATTTCATACCTTGTAACACAGCCAAGAACTCTTTCTTTGACTGTTCCATTTTTGAACTACTTCAAAATATTGTCAAGGTATGTACTCATTGAAAAAACTTATCAAGCGTCTTGATCTATCTCTGTAGATTTTGATGCTTAATATGTAAGCAGCTTCACCGAGGTCTTTCTTTGAAAAACTTCTTTAAAAACACTCCTTTATGCTTTGTAGAATAATTCTACATTATTTCCGATCAACAATATGTCATTCACATATACTTATCAGAAATGTTGTAGTGCTCCCACTCACTTTCTTGTAAATACAGGCTTGACCGCAAGTCTGTATAAAACTATATGTTTTGATCATACTATCAAAGCATTTATTCCAACTCCGAGAGGCTTGCACCAGTCCATAAATGGATCGCTGGAGCTTGCACACTTTGTTAGCTCCTTTTGGATCGACAAAACCTTCCGGCTGCATCATATACAACTCTTCTTCCAGAAATCCATTCAGGAATGCAGTTTTGACATCCATTTGCTGGATTTCATAAAATGCGGCAATTGCTAACATGATTCGGACAGACTTAAGCATAGATACGAGTGAGAAACTCTCATCATAGTCAACACCTTGAACTTGTCGAAAACATTTTTGCGACAATTCTAGCTTTGTAGATAGTAACACTACTATCAGCGTCCGTCTTCCTCTTGAAGATCCATTTAATCTCAATGGCTCGCCGATCATTGGGCAAGTCAATCAAAGTCCATACTTTGTTCTCATACATGGATCTCATCTTAGATTTCATGGCCTCAAGCCATTTTGCGGATTCTAGGCTCATCATCGCTTCCTCATAGTTCGCAAGTTCGTCATGGTCTAGTAACATGACTTCCAGAATAGGATTACCGTACCACTCTGGTGCGAATCTCACTCTGGTTTACCTACGAGATTTGGTATTAACTTGATCTGAAGTTACATGATCATCATCGTTAGTCTTCCTCACTAATTGGTGTAGTAGTCACAGGAACAGATTTCTTGTGATGAACTACTTTTCAATAAGGGAGAAGGTACAATTACCTTATCAAGTTCTACTTTCCTCCCACTCACTTCTTTCAAGAGAAACTCCTTCTCTAGAAAGGATCCATTCTTAGCAACGAATGTCTTGCCTTCGGATCTATGATAGAAGGTGTACCCAATAGTCTCCTTTGGGTATCCTAGGAAGACATATTTCTCCGATTTGGGTTTGAGCTTATCAGGATGAAACTTTTTCATATAAGCATCACAATCCCGAACTTTAAGAAATGACAACTTTGGTTTCTTGCCAAACCACAGTTCAGATTGTGTCGTCTCAACGGACTTAGATGGTGCCCTTTTAAATGTGAATGCAGCTGTCTTTAATGCGTAACCCCAAAACGATAGTGGTAGATCGGTAAGAGACATCATAGATCGCACCATATCTAATAAAGTACGGTTATGATGTTCGGACACACCATTATGCTGTGGTGTTCCAGGTGGCGTGAGTAGTGAAACTATTTCACATTGTTTTAACTGAAGGCCAGACTCGTAACTCAAATATTTTACCTCTGCGATCATATCGTAGAAACTTTTATTTTCTTGTTACGATGATTCTCCACTTCACTCTGAAATTCTTTGAACTTTTCAAATATTTCAGACTTGTGTTTCATTAAGTAGATATACCCATATCTGCTCAAATCATCTGTGAAGGTCAGAAAATAATGATACCCGCCACGAGCCTTAACACTCATTAGATCTCATACATCAGTATGTATTATTTCCAATAAGTCAGTTGCTCGCTCCATAGTTCCGGAGAACGGCGTTTTAGTCAGCTTGCCCATGAGGCATGGTTCACAAGCATCAACTGATTCATAATCAAGTGATTCCAAAAACCCATTAGCATGGAGTTTCTTCATGCGCTTTACACCAATATGACCTAAACGGCAGTGCCACAAGTAAGTTGCACTATCATTATTAACTTTGCATCTTTTGGTTTCAATATTATGATTATGTGTATCACTACGATCGAGATCCAACGAACTATTTTCATTGGGTGTGTAACCATATAAGGTTTTATTCATGTAAACAGAACAACAATTTATTCTCTTACTTAAATGAATAACTGTATTACAATAAACATGATCAAATCATATTCATGCTCAACGCAAACACCAAATAACACTTATTCAGGTTCAACACTAATCCCGAAAGTATAGGGAGTGTGCGATGATGATCATATCAATCTTGGAACCACTTCCAACACACATCGTCACTTCACCCTTAACTAGTCTCTGTTTATTCTGCAACTCCCGTTTCGAGTTACTAATCTTAGCAACTGAACTAGTATCAAATACTGAGGGGTTGCTATAAACACTAGTAAAGTACACATCAATAACATGTATATCAAATATACTTATGTTCACTTTGCCATCCTTCTTATCTGCCAATCACTTGGGGTAGTTCCGCTTCCAGTGACCAGTCCCTTTGCAGTAGAAACACTTAGTCTCAGGCTTAGGACCAGACTTGGGCTTCTTCACTTGAGCAGCAACTTGCTTGCTGTTCTTCTTGAAGTTCCCCTTCTTCCCTCTGCCCTTTTCTTGAAACTACTGGTCTTGTCTACCATCAACACTTGATGTTTTTCTCGATTTCTACCTTCGTCAATTTCCGCATTACGAAGAGCTTGGGAATCGTTTCCGTTATCCCTTGCATATCATAGTTCATCACGAAGTTCTACTAACTTGGTGATGGTGACTAGAGAATTCTGTCAATCACTATCTTATCTGGAAGATTAACTCCCACTTGATTCAAGCGATTGTAGTACTCAGACAATCTGAGCACATGCTCACTAGTTGAGTGATTCTCCTCCATCTTTTAGCTATAGAACTTGTTGGAGACTTCATATCTCTCAACTCGGGTATTTGCTTGAAATATTAACTTCAACTCCTGGAACATCTCGTATGCTCCATGATGTTCAAAACGTGTTTGAAGTCCCGATTCTAAGTCATTAAGCATGGTGCACTAAACTATCAAGTAGTCATCATATTGAGCTAGCCAAACGTTCATAACGTCTGCATCTGCTCCTGCAATAGGCCCGTCACCTAGCGGTGCATCAAGGACATAATTCTTCTATGCAGCAATGAGGATAAACCTCAGATCACGGATCCAATCCGCATCATTGCTACTAACATCTTTCAACACAATTTTCTCTAGGAACATATCAAAATAAACACAGGGAAGCAACAACGCGAGCTATTGATCTACAACATAACTTGCAAAATACTACAAGGACTAAGTTCATGATAAATTTAAGTTCAATTAATCATATTACTTAAGAACTCCCACTTAGATAGACATCCCTCTAATCCTGTAAGTGATTACGTGATCCAAATCAACTAAACCATGTCCGATCATCATGTGAGATGGAGTAGTTTCATTGGTGAACATCACTATGTTGATCATATCTGCTATATGATTCACGCTCGACCTTTCGGTCTCCGTGTTCCGAGGCCATATCTGTATATGCTTGGCTCGTCAAGTATAACCTGAGTATTCTGTGTGTGCAACTGTTTTGCACCCGTTGTATATGAACGTAGAGCCTATCACACCCGATCATCACGTGGTGTCTCAGCACGAAGAACTTTCGCAATGGTGCATACTGAGGGAGAACACTTCTTGATAATTAGTGAGAGATCATCTTAAAATGCTACCGTAAAACAAAGCAAGATAAGATGCATAAAAGATAAACATCACATGCAATCAATATAAGTGATATGATATGGCCATCATCATCTTGTGCTTGTGATCTCCATCTTCGAAGCATCGTCATGATCACCATCATCACCGGCGCGACACCTTGATCACCATCGTAGCATCGTTGTCGTCTCGCCAATCTTATGCTTCCACGACTATCGCTACCGCTTAGTGATAAAGTAAAGCATTACAGCGCGATTGCATTGCATACAATAAAGTGACAACCATATGGCTCCTGCCAGTTGCCGATAACTTGGTTACAAAACATGATCATCTCATACAATAAAATTTAGCATCATGTCTTGACCATATCACATCACAACATGCCCTGCAAAAACAAGTTAGACGTCCTCTACTTTGTTGTTGCAAGTTTTACGTGGCTGCTATGGGCTTAAGTAAGAACCAATCTTACCTACGCATCAAAGCCACAATGATAGTTTGTCAAGTTGGTGCTGTTTTAACCTTCGCAAGGACCGGGCGTAGCCACACTCGGTTCAACTAAAGTTGGAGAAACTGAAACCCGCTAGCCACCTTTGTGCAAAACACGTTGGGAGAACCGGTCTCGCGTAAGCATACTCGTAATGTCGGTCCAGGCCGCTTCATCCAACAATACCGCCGAACCAACGTATGACATGCTGGTAAGCAGTATGACTTATATCGCCCACAACTCACTTGTGTTCTACTCGTGCATAACATCAACGCATAAAACCTAGGCTCGGATGCCACTGTTGGGGAACGTAGTAATTTCAAAATTTTCCTACGCACACGCAAGATCATGGTGATGCATAGCAACGAGAGAGGAGAGTGTGATCTACGTACCCTTGTAGACCGACAGCGGAAGCGTTAGCACAACGTGGTTGATGTAGTCGTACGTCTTCACGGCCCGACCGATCAAGCACCGAAACTACGACACCTCCGAGTTCTAGCAAACGTTCAGCTCGATGACGATCCCCGGACTCCGATCCAGCAAAGTGTCGGGGAAGAGTTCCGCCAGCACGACGGCGTGGTGACGATCTTGATGTACTACAGTCGCAGGGCTTCGCCTAAGCACTGCTACAATATTATCGAGGACTATGGTGGAAGGGGGCACCGCACACGGTTAAGAATATGATCGCGTGGATCAACTTGTGTCTAGAGGTGCCCCCCTGCCCCCGTATATAAAGGAGCAAGGGAGGAGGAGGCCGACCCTAGGAGGGGGCGCGCCAAGTGTGGAGTCCTACTAGGACTCCCTAGTCCTAGTAGGATTCCACCTCCCATATGGAATAGGAAAAGAGGAAGGGAAAAGGAGAAGGAAGGAAGGGGGCGCCCCCCTTCCCTAGTCCAATTCGGACCAGACGAAGGGGAGGGGTGCGGCCACCCTTGAGGCCCTTTTTCTTCTTTCCCGTATGGCCCAATAAGGCCCAATAGTATTCCCGTAACTCTCCGGTACTCCGAAAAATACCCGAATCACTCAGAACCTTTCCGATGTCCGAATATAGTCGTCCAATATATCGATCTTTATGTCTCGACCATTTTGAGACTGTTCGTCATGTCCCCGATCTCATCCGGGACTCCGAACTCCTTCGGTACATCAAAACTCATAAACTCATAATATAACTGTCATTGAAACCTTAAGCGTGCGGACCCTACGGGTTTGAGAACAATGTAGACATGACCGAGACACGTCTCCAGTCAATAACCAATAGCGGAACCTGGATGCTCATATTGGCTCCCACATATTCTACGAAGATCTTTATCGGTCAGACCGCATAACAACATACGTTGTTCCCTTTGTCATCGGTATGTTACTTGCCCGAGATTCGATCGTCGGTATCTTAATACCTAGTTCAATCTCGTTACCGACAAGTATCTTTACTCGTTCCGTAATACATCATCTCACAACTAACTCATTAGTTGCAATGCTTGCAAGGCTTATGTGATGTGCATTACCGAGAGGGCCCAGAGATACCTCTCCGACAATCGGAGTGACAAATCCTAATCTCGAAATACGCCAACCCAACATGTACCTTTGGAGACACCTATAGAGCTCCTTTATAATCACCCAGTTACGTTGTGACGTTTGGTAGCACACAAAGTGTTCCTCCGGCAAACGGGAGTTGCATAATCTCATATTTATAGGAACATGTATAAGTCAGGAAGAAATCAATAGCAACATACTAAACGATCGGGTGCTAAGCTAATGGAATGGATCATGTCAGTCACATTATTTTCCTAATGATGTGATCCCGTTAATCAAATAACAACTCTTTTGTTTATGGTTAGGAAACATAACCAGCTTCGATTAACGAGCTAGTCAAGTAGAGGCATACTAGTGACACTCTGTTTGTCTATGTATTCACACATGTATTATGTTTTCAGTTAATACAATTCTAGCATGAATAATAAACATTTATCATGATATAAGGAAATAAATAATAACTTTATTATTGCCTCTAGGGCATATTTCCTTCAAAATTAACCATCTAGCATGCAATTATTTTCCTTTTCTAATGTCAACTAATTGCAAAACTTGCATTTCAAAACTTACAACATGCATACTTGTACCACATAGATGTCTCACCCTTTACGAATCGAAACTACCATACAAAATCCAATTCTAGTAGAATGCTCGATCCGGCGGCTAGGCTGCAATTTTTGTTACGAACACACAATTCTGTGAGAATTGCAATGTGAAAGATATGGCTATTTTGGTCAATATAACCTAGCAGTTGTTTCATTCAATGTAGATTTGATGAAGATGTGAGGTGGAAGTTTCACACATGTGGCAGACTAGTCTACAAAATATATCATAAAATTGAGATAAATGGCAAAAAATAAAAAGGATTTTTTCAAAAACATGAATATTTCAGTAATGATAATAATCTATTGAGTCATGTTTTAATTGTACAACAATAATTTTATGAATACTTGTTGAATTCGGTAAGTCGCTAAGGGTTTGTTTCAAAAATATGAAATAATTCCCATATGATTTAATAGTTTTCTTAATTATTGATACTTCTGATTTTCTTTCAATTTCCTTTTTTAATATTTCTGATTTCTGTTGTGAAATGTTCGATTGGAAAGGTTGAAATGTGTTTTTCCTAAAAACAAAGTTTCATATCTATATAATACATTTTTTACATTTTGATATAATTTGACCATTCTTTTCTTTTGAGCTTTCAATAGACCTACTTCAATTCATCTACAACCCACAGCCGCCTACTTATTTGATTCGTGTAAAAGAATGATGATTCAGTTGTCATGTGTGGAAAAGGGTTGCAATGTCATTATTAAAACACTTTCAATGGGCCAAATACCAAACATAAATTGTTTTCACATCTAATGAAGCAAGGATTTTTGGTATGAAAGTCAATGGACCAAAATTACATTTCATCATCACTTAAGGGAGCAAAGATATATAATGTTTCCCTTTTAGAAGTTAATATTATTATTTGGACGAGTAAAGAGAATGTATTCCCTATGTTTTTTTATTTCACATATCAGGTTTGGCTTAAGTGAGACTTTATAAAGTTTGAACAAATATATATTAAAAACAGTCAACATCTACAATACCAAATAAATACAATAAGAAAAGATGTTCCTTAATAAGAACTGACTATATTGATTTGGTATTGTGAATGTTGATATTTTTTTCTCAAAACCTAGTCAAACTTTAAAAAGTTGACTTATGATCAAACTAAAATGCAGAGTAAAGAAAGAAATGGGGGAGCATTGAAATACCTAAGAAACAAGTAGCAGAAGTTGGTGGCAACCAAAGAATAATCACATCATATAGAAAATATTGTTGTGATATCCTATGAAACTAAATGTATTTCCATTTATAAATAGCATATATGTGGTGTGGCTAGGAGGATAGTTGTACCCGTCTTCCCCTTGCACACTAGATAACAACTTTTTGATTTGACGTCTCATCTATCGTATTATAACAAAATAACAAGACACAATGAAATCATTAATCTTTAAACTCATTTGTTTTGTATTTGGTTATTGTTGTAAAAGTATATGCATGTAGTGATGGTATACATATGTGCACTAGTAGGGTACACGTACATTGCATAGGAGTTTTAATAACCAAAGTATTAATAAATATTGATATACCACATTATAGCATGTAAAACATGTAAGTTTGAAGTCATATATGCATGACGTACATGTAGATTTAATTCCGGTAATAAATCCCATTCAAAATAAATTATAGCTACCAAAAAACCAAAGAATAAATGGTAAATACTACATGAAACTCACATGAATATATCCATCATATTTGTCTTTAGGTATCTTGTATTATAGTTTTGAGTAGCAAGTGTGGAATTTTTAAAGACAATTGTATTTTTATGAACGTGTTGTCATAGCCTTCAACAAAAACAGTATAAATTAAAGTGACTGACAATTATTTTAGAAGATTTTTTTAAGGAGGGGATGTTAAAGTATGGAAGAGTCTAGAACAAACAAGAAGTGTCTATGATGTGAGGCTTAAACATATTGTTTATTGTAAATCATAAAGTAAAAAACAAAATAGTAATTCATCTAAAAATAAAGAAAGATTGAATAATAAAATATGGAATACTTTAGAACAACGCAGAAACGTCTGTGTTTTGAGATTTCTGCATACTGTGCAGCGGAGAGCATAAAGTAAAAATAAAGAATGACATTCATTCAGAAAAAATGTATTGGATAATTAAAACATAAAACATTCGAGAACAAAGAACAAGTGCTTGCATTTTGAGATTTGTGCATTATGTTTTGGGTTGACCCTGAAATCTTCTAGATTCTACTTGTGGTGGAATTCGGTTGAGTGAAGATGAAATTTAGGAGTCAGTAGTGTTTGCATTTGCTACATATGTAGCATCAGATTGGCTTTATCCAGTAACAGATATTCAAAATTATTTGCATGGTCCATAGGGGCATAATACGTCTAGTCATGGTACATGGTTGTTAGTACATGTTTTTTTTCTTCAAGTTGATTTCCTCTGGCTCCTACGTGCACAAATATTTGTGCACTTAGGTACACATCCGTCAGATGTGAGGTGAAGCACTTTCTTAAACTCCAACAATTGTTGAAGGTGGAAAGCAAAGATGTGTTTCACAAATTCATCGACGCAACAAATATGCACTCTGTACAGTCCCCTTCGCTTGAAGTGAACTTTGAGGACAGCTTCGACCAATAAATAAGCAGTTGAAACAACATGCATATGTGACACACAATTTACCATGGAAAAACCTCCTCAACTTGAGGAGTAAAAAACCACGGTTGTGGACCGACCGGTCTATACAATTTCATGAAGGAAATATGCCCTAGAGGCAATAATAAAGTTGTTATTTATATTTCCTCATATCATGATAAATGTTTATTATTCATGCTAGAATAGTATTAACCGGAAACTAGTACATGTGTGAATACATAGACAAACAGAGTGTCACTAGTATGCCTCTACTTGACTAGCTCGTTAATCAAAGATGGTTAAGTTTCCCAGTGAAAGGATCGATACGGTCGACTAGAGGGGGGTGAATAGGAGACTACAAATTTTAATATTTCTTGTCGTTTTTAAGGCTTAGCGGATAAAAGAGTTCACTAGATATGCAACTAGGTGAATGCAACCTATATGGCAAGCAAGCTCCAAGATAAATATATCATGCAACAAACTAAGTAGCAAGCCAACAAGCATACAACAACAAAGTAAGGTGCAGGAAAGGATTAACCACAAGTGAGATGAGGACGCGGATTTTATCCCGAAGTTCATTCTTCCTTGGGGAAGAGCTACTCTTCGTTTGGAGCGGTGCTGGAGCCAAAGCTTGTGGAACGCCACCGAAGGCTCACCGTAATCTCCTTTGAGTCACCCCCGACGGATGAGCCTCGAATCACTCGGGGTTGGTCTTGAAAACGACCACCACACCTTTACAAACTTCTCCGGAGCACACCACAAGCAAGGAAGCTTCCGGAGGGACCACTACTAGAAAAATGGCTATAGCCAATATCCCTATTAATGGCGCACCATGGTGGTGGTGCGCCACTGCTATATAGCAGTGGCGCACCAGAAGCAGGTGCGCCATTGTTATTTTTTTAGTAGTGGCGCACCTTTAGTCCAATGCGACATTGCTATTTTTCCCCGGGTCCACCCCCTTCTCTGGGTTTACCAATGGCGCACCTTTGCCAGATGCGCCATTGCTATTTTAGATAGCAATGGCGCACCTAGCAAAGGTGCGCCATTGGTAAGCCAGGGAGGTGTGCATTTTTGTGTAGCAATGGCGCACCACCCCCTGGTGCGCCATTGCTATGTGCTACACCAACCGACCCTGATTCGAGAGAATCCAATCCAACCAAAGCAACACAACACTACACTACACAACGCTTCCTCCTCCTCCCCCCTCGAATCGATCCCCTCCAAACCCGCCGCCGCCACTGTGGACCTCCTATCCCCATCCCCACCGGCGTTCTCGTCTCCTCTAGCCTCGCCGTCAACGTCCCGCCCCACCCAGCATCCCGTCGTTGGCGCCCCCCACCCTCTCCCCTCTCCGTCTCTTCCTAGGAGGCATCGAGGCCTCAGATCCACAGGCCGCGGCAACGACCGCCACCGCGTCCTACTCCTTCCATCCCACCTAGCCACCCTCCGCCTCCATAGCTCTCCGTCCCTTCCTCCCTCCTCGCGCCCGCAGCCATGTCGACCGAGCTCAGGACCCCTCTCCTCCAAGACCAAAACGCAGGCAGCAGGCCAGGGCGACTTCAGCGCCTCCCTTCTCCTGGACGGCAGTTGAGTCGTGTTGGTCATGCGCCCCCACAACCAGAGAGGAGAGGAGAGGAGGCGGAGATGCTGCTGCTGCACGGGCTGACGGGGAAGAACAAGCAGGCGTGGAAGGAGGGCAAGATCCGCGGCACGACGGTGCTGGTCAAGAGCGGCATGCTCGACCTCGGCGACTTCAACTCATCCGTCCTCGACGGCATCCACAAGATCCTCGACGGCCAAGGACGATGGCGTCTCCTTCCATCTCGTAAGCGCCACCGCACCCAACCCCCGTAAGCAGTCGCCTCCTCTCCCTTCCTCTCACCCCCGCCCTGCATCTCTGAACTCACCACGCCGTCTTCTTCCCTACACCGCATGCTTTTTAGTTTTCCTCTTGGCCTTGTCCCTGCAATATGTACTATTGATTTCAATCCAAAATAAAAGAACAAGCAGTGCAGATTTGGTTCCTTTTCTTTTCTTGCCGGAGCCAATATTTGTAATTTATACAGTTTTTATATTTCCAAAAGGGAGATGCAATCAACGATGGTAGGGGAGTCAGTTTTTCCGGGTCACATTTGAGTGGTCGAATCACTCACAGGGCATCACCAGCGCCATTCCGAGTTCTTCCTCAAGACGCCCACCGTCGACGGTGTTCTCGCAACAAGAGTTCTCGCGTGTGTTTCAGTTTGCCTCTGGCGTTCTCGCGACAGTCTGTACTAGCTGCCATCTGTGTTGATTTTAGTTTAAAAAAAGATGACATGTATTGATTTTGATTCGTTTCCTTTTCTTGGCGGATGCACGACCTGTTTCCTATGTATGTATAGGTACACTTACTATGTTTTCAAAGTTGGCTGGCACAGAGCAAGGTCATCAACCAATGCCATCTTGCAGTCATTCTTTGTTTATCTGAATCACTCACTGTAATTTGTAGTACTTGGAAACTTACTTGTGGCAGTCTGAAGCTTTATTTTAGTAATATACTTGGAGAATTCCAAATTGATTTTGAGAGCAGACCATGTTGATAAACTATAGCACTTCGTCTTGTCATTCCTACTCAGACCCCCCCTGCTGACATGCTTCCTTTACTAATCTAATCAGGGATTGAAGGTTGTCAACAAAGAAAGGAAGGAAGAAAGAAAGATCCATTTCTCCATGGAAGGAGGAAGGGACATTTTGATCGCAAGTGACTGACTGGAAGCAACCGAGGGAGGTAAGATGCATACATATTCAACTTGCTGGTTTTCCAAGTTTTTGTTTAATCAACTTGTGGGTCGACACGGCCGGCGTTGCTGGATGGCATGGCATGGCATGTCACGCCCGCGCATGCAAGTCCTATGTGTAGTAATGGCGCAACTTAGTGGATCCTTTTAATTTAGGATCTATTCTCCTACTCTCTGAATATTGTTTCCATAAGCTCCATTTTATCTTCAGCTACCTCAATTTGTACAATGTTAAGTGAGTTATCAAAATGGTGAATTACTGTATTTTCTACAATGCTTAGGTATATAGGAATCTATGTAGTGCTTAGGATGTCCTAGTTGTAGTAGAACATGTGTAGGTGTTTTACTAAATTTTACTTCTGATTCAAGGTTTCATGAGTGGCTGAGATACATGTTGAGAGAACATGGAGGTCCCTTATCGGATGCTTTCAGATCAAAATACCCTGAAAGGTATCACAACTCCTGTTTTTTGCTTGCTACTATTATTCTTATCATAATTTTGCAACTTTGTTATAGCTTATTACTCCATGTCCTCAGAACCAACAATGTAAGTACATATTTTACTATTGGTTAAACAATGTCCTCAAAACTTTGCACGTATTAGTGCTGGTTTCCATCTTTGAACAACTAAAAGAAGTTAGTAATTTGCTGATGTGGTAGGCTGTGAGGGCAGGAAAAATGTTCAGTAGGGATTGACTTTATAGTTATATAGGATTATTACAACTATAGTGTACTTCATGATAATCACATGCTAACGATGTACCGTATGCTTCCTCCATTTGTTTTGTGCAGGGAGGGAGCTTATACTTGCTTTAATCAAACCGTTGGAGCTAAAGAATTCAGTTATGGTTCTAGAATAGATCACATCCTCATTTCAAAACGCACACACTGTCGAGATGAGGACCCTATGGCACAGCGAGCTGCACTGGAGGGTGGCGCAATGCATGAGGTACAGAACTTAAACTCCTTCATCGTCACATCAATCACAATGTTTATGTCACTAAATAGTTAATTTCTTAGGAATAGAGCATGTCTCATTGGGCTAAACTATAACAAAGTTCAGAATATTAAAGTTTAGATTATTAACCTTAACTTTCATTTATCAAAGATCTGCACACTTTGTTTTGGATCCACACACCTAGGCTCGTCTAATGTGATCGGATCTGGCCAGATTCCTTTTGATGCATCACCTGTTACTCTTTTCGGTGAATTATGTTAGTAGTAATCTTGATTAGCTAGTTGCATGTGTGTTGTTAGCAGGATTAGCATGGTCGTAGCTTGGGTCAAGCATGTACCTTATGTTTTGTCTCATGTAAAAAGCTTAGGACCGTGTTTGAAGAATAATTAAGTTCTTCTGACAGGGAACTATGCATCCTGAATGGCAGACTCTTCGCTTCATGAAATGACCCATGTCTATGATTCAAGGTATCTTAGATCTTCGATGTCGGATGCAAATAATTGCTCAATTTCACTTCTCTGCAATGTTGATTCTCACATATTTCTATCATTCTTTGCAGGGATAAAGTAAAGAAAAAGAAGAAAAGATTACTAGAAGATTAGTTTTAGAATTTCTTTTATTTCCTTGTAATTTCCTTTTATTGGAAACTTGTAAAGACATTGTAATATTCTTACTATAATAAAAATTATGATTCTATTTCATTTTTTGTTTTAAATTATTTTTCCTTATAGGTTGTTTTCTGTAAATTTGGATTTTTTTTTGTTTTCCACATACATTACTAGTGGCGCATTTCAGCCCTTATTAGTGGCGCACCTTTCTTTATTACTAGTGGTGCACCTATAAGGCTATTAGTGGCGCACCTAGAGGGAATACCAGTGGAGCACCGAATGGTATACTAATGGTGCACCGCATGGTGCGCCATTGGTGCGCCATTAGTATCTCGTATACTAATGGCGCACCTGTGGTGCGCCATTAGTATATAATACTAGTGGCGTGGTACTAGTGGCGCACCAGTAGTGCGCCATTAGCAGGCAAAACTAGTGCGCCACTAGTAGGCCTTTTCCTAGTAGTGGACCTTTAGCCGCCTAGGAGCCCAAACTCTAAGAGTAACAAGTGAGTGGGGAAGAATGTTGCGGGGAACGTGATTTGGTTTGGTCAAGTTGTAGATCGGGTCTTGCTCTCCCAATCCCCAAAGTTTCAACAAGTTTGGGTGGATGGATTGAGAGTATTGATCAAAATGGGGTGTAGCAATGGTGGAGCTCAACAAGACATTAGGGTTAGGGGTTGGAGGTGGAAGAAGAGGCTTTATATAGTGTTCTTGTCCGGGTGGGAGAATCTACCCGTTGGACCCCGTGCGCACGAGCTAAGTCAGCCCCATGCGCATGGGGTACTCAGAGAGTTTCACCAGACCCCGTGTGCACGGGGGTCTAAAGACCCCGTGCGCATGGGGTACCCAGAGAGTTACGCAGTACCCCGTGCGCACGGGGGTCAAAAGACCCCGTGCGCATGGGGTACCCAGTAACTTTCTGTCACAACCTTTCTGAGTACCACCAGCACACACACTAGGATTTTAAGTGGTAGGAGTGGGTAGGCTAAGTGTAAGTTTAGGTAATGGCATTTCGACACAACTTTCAACCACACAAACCCCTCTTAATAGTGCGGTCTTTCCTATGAATCGAAGCAAACCACAAACTAAAAACCTTCGAAGCGCCGGAATACCACGCATTTAACCTTTTTGAAATGGGGGGTCGCACATCTCCATCATGGAGCACTTGGAACCAATATCCCGAGATAAACTTTAGTAACCGATATTAGTTCAACTAACCACATTGTCATCACACCAAAATATAGTATAAGTGCCACTTGCACTTTCAATCTCCCCATTTTTGGTGCATTGATGACAATGTGGTTAGAGCATGACATAGAGGATAATGATTAGAAAGCCATGGGACAAATGATGATCATGGTAGCTCCCCCTATATGTGTGCCCGGATAAAAGGATGCTTGAGAATGCATCAAGTATACACATAGGAGGCTCCACCATGATCATTATTGTCAAGACATGAGATCAAACATAATAAACCTATAACGGTGCCTAGATCTCACGACATAGTGTGGTGAGAAATTATTGTGAGACACATAGTAATCAAGATGAAATAATTGCAATAGGTTCACTAATAAAGCTAGAGTCTCACAACCATAACTGAGAAGCTCACGCAACCACACGAACGGAAAGCAAATAAGAGTATCTCAAGCTAACTAAAACCAACCAACAACGAGAAACACGAGGCTTGAGATCTCAACACACACACAACACACCCACGAACACACCACTTCTCCCCCTTTGTCATCAAGACAACAAAAAGGAGACAGATGGCGACACTCAGACTCACTAGACAAGAGGAGGAGCACTCGAGGCGTCATCATCATCATCAAAGCGCCACCCGACCATCGGGAAAGATCGAGGGATCCGTGTAGTAGAGGATATGCCTGGAGTGAAAGTAGCATGATCCTCAGGCCTAGGGTTGCACCCCTTCTTAATATGCACATAAGGAGCAGGAGCATCTGGGGTCTAGTTGGAGTTGCGCTTGGGAACAGATGTAACGCCCCGAGACCGATGTGCCAGGTGTCGTTCAGTTATTCGTTGTTGTTGTCTTGTCATTGGCTTGCGTGTTGCATTTCATCATGTCATCATGTGCATTGCATCATCATGTTTTCAAAACTTGCATCCGTCCCGGTCTCCTCGTTCCGTCCGTTGTCCGTTCTGAGCCCAGACACACTTGCACGCGCCCGCGGCATGTCCGAAATATTATTTTATAAGTGGCCGGAAAATGTTCTCGGATTGGGTTGAAATTTGGTGTGTGGTCTTATTATAGTGTAGACAGACCGCCTGTCCAGTTTCATCGCAATCGGAGTTCGTTTGACGCCCCAACGGATAAATATAGCGGCAATAGTAGCCGGTCAAAACGTCGGACGTTTTCGGTCTCCGGAAATAGTCGCCGGGCCTCCCTCTCTTCTCTTCTCTCAGCTCGAGACCGTCTACACAGTCACTACTCACCACCATGCCCTACCTAACCTCTCTCGTCAGCCCGCGACCCTCCTCGCGCGCGCCCGAAAGTTGTCCCGGACCCGAACCGAGCTGTCGCCACCGTTGTATCCGGATCATCCCCAAACGTCTACAAAACGTCACCGTTTTCTTATTTGGGCTCCCTAGCCTATTCTTCCCGAACCGTCTGATTTCGATCGGGACGAAATAGCCCCTAACAAAAATCCAGCGCTCTATATATAGACCAATCCCCTAGGCAGCAACCCTAAATTCTAGCCCTCTTGTCCCATCGCGCCGCCACCTACCTTTCTTCCTCGGGTTCTTCCCTGATCCAGATCCACCTCGTTTCCTGCAGCCTCCTCCCTCCTCGTATCAGCCGCCGCCACCCATCAAATCCGTGCATCCACAGCGCCACCCACCTCCCTCGTTTTCTTCACTGGACCAATCCCGCAGCCTCCTCCCGATTCACCAATCAGCCACCACCATAATCTCAAATCCATCGATCCACCGCAGCCGTGCCCCTTCCTCTGCTCGCTCGTTCCCGAGCACCTCGCCCCAACTTTCCCCGCCGCTGCCGTACTCCGGCCATGAAGCCTCGGCCTCCTCTGCTACCCGCGACGCCCAAGGGGCCGTCCTCGACTCTCCCCGTGCGAGCACAGCGCCCGTTTGCGCTTGGGCCAAGGACCCCGACGGCCACCCCATCAGCCCCGTCACCGGCGTCCAAACCACCAGAGCGCGGCCACCCTTCCGCCGCCGTCGAGCGCCACCACAGCAGCAGCTCCAGGCCGGCACCCTCACCCCGCGCCCTTGTCTCTTCTCCCTTCCTTCGCTTTCTCTCTCTCCCTCTCATCTCCCTGCTTCCTCTCTTTCGCAGGGAACACAGGAGCCCCGCCAGGAATCTCCAGGTCCGTGGCCGCCGGTTTGCCTCCGCCCCATGCCCGCAGAACCTCACCGCCGGTCAGATCGGTCCCTCCTTCGCGCCCGGTTCCACGTCCTCCGTCCTTCGCCACCGCGCCGGAGATCCCCGATGCCGCTGCTCTGCTTCTGCTCCCTGTCGAGCAGAGGACAGCGCCCTGCTTCCGCTGCATCGAGCGCGTTGACCGCATCCCCTCCCTCGGTCGATCCAGCCGGCCCAAGCTAGATCCGGCCTCGCCTCGTTCCTCATCGCGCGGCCCAACTCCCTCCAGGCTCAGCGCGCCCTCCTGCCTCACCTCCCCTCCGAACCGGCCCAAGGCCCAGGGTGAGCAGCCCCCTCCAGATCCCTCTCCTGTGCACTGCTGGCCCAGCATATTTCGGCCCGATTTGTTTTTTTTACAGATCTGTGATTTTAGCCTTTATCCAGTGAATTAACTGTTTTACAGAAAAGTCCTTCAACTTCATGCATTTAATAACTCACAAACTATGCATCATATGTAAATAATTTAAACATGAAAAATGCTTAGTTTTTCATCTAGATTAATAATATGCCATTTTCATCCCATGCTAAAATGCTTAAAATGCTGTTTGTTTAATTTTGCTCAAATGCCATGTTAAAATGCTTTATTTCATAACTAAATAACCGTAGCTCCGATTTAAATAAACTTTATATGTAAATGGGGTAGAATTTTGCCTAGTTTATCATGGTGACCTTTATTTGCATATTAAACAACTCTAAAATTGTGTTTAGGGCAGAACAGGACCTAATCTAAAATATGCATATGGGGAGTTTCCGGAATTGTTGTTCGTTGCTTCCGGCCTCATTTAAACTTGACTAGATAGGTAGTTTTACTTTGCTTCACCCTCTTGCCATGTTAACCAACATTTAATATTGTTGAGTACATAAACGAGATCAAACTAAATAACTTGTTGTGGTGTTTCGTCAATATGCAACTCGTTGCATATTGATCTCCACTTAATTTGTAGACTGCTTGTGCACTTTGCCATGCCATGCTTCATTAAACCGGACATGCATCATACTTGTTTGTGCATCATGCCATGTTGATGTGTTGGTTGTTTACTATGTTGTGTGCTTCTTTTCCGGTGATTGCTTCTTCGGGTTGGTTCCGATAACGTCGCGTTTGTGAGGATCCGTTCGACTACGTCCGTTTGTCTTCTTCATGGACTCGTTCTTCTTCCTTGCGGGATTTCAGGCAAGATGATCATACCCTCGAAATCACTACTATCTTTGCTATGCTAGTTTGCTCGCTCTTTTGCCATGCCAATGCTACGATGCCTACCACTTGCTTGTCAGCCTCCCAAATTGCCATGTCAACCTCTAACCCACCATGTCCTAGCAAACCGTTGATTGGCTATGTTACCGCTTTGCTCAGCCCCTCTTATAGCGTTGTTAGTTGCAGGTGAAGATCGAAGTTTGTTCCTTGTTGGAACATGGAGATGTTGTTCCTTGTTGGAACATGTTTACTTGTTGGGATATCACAATATATCTTACTTAATTAATGCATCTATATACTTGGTAAAGGGTGGAAGGCTCGGCCTTATGCCTGGTGTTTTGTTCCACTCTTGCCGCCCTAGTTTCCGTCATATCGGTGTTATGTTCCCGGATTTTGCGTCCCTTACGCGGTTGGGCTATAATGGGAACCCCTTGACAGTTCGCCTTAAGTAAAGCTTCTCCAGCAATGCCCAACATTGGTTTTACCATTTGCCACCTAGCCTTTTTTTTCCCTTGGGAGTCGCGCTCCTGAGGGTCATCATTATTTTACCCCCCCCCCGGGCCAGTGCTCCTCTGAGTGTTGGTCCAACCTGTCAGCTGCCGGTGGCCACCAGGGGCAACTCTGGGTTGGCCTACCCGTACCTAGGACAATCTGAGTGTGCCCTGAGAAAGAGATATGTGCAGCTCCTATCGGGATTTGTCGGCACATTCGGGCGGTGTTGCTGGTTTAGTTTTACCCTGTCGAAATGTCTTGTTGTACCGGGATACCGAGTCTGATCGGAATGTCTCGGGTGGAGGTCTATTCCTTCGTTGACCGTGAGAGCTTGTGATGGGCTAAGTTGGGACACCCCTGCAGGGATTTGAACTTTCGAAAGCCGTGCCCGCGGTTATGGGCAGATGGGAATTTGTTAACGTCCGGTTGTAGAAAACCCGAAGTTGACCTTAATTAAAATACATCAACCGCGTGTGTAACCGTGATGGTCTCTTTCCGGCGGAGTCCGGGAAGTGAACACGGTGTTGGAGTTATGCTTGACGTAGGTTGTATAGGATCACTTCTTGATCATACTTTTATCGACCGTGCTTTGCCTTCTCTTCTCGCTCTCATTTGCGTATGTTAGCCACCATATATGCTAGTCGCTTGCTGCAGCTCCACCTCATTACTCCATCCTTACCTATAAGCTTAAATAGTCTTGATCTCGCGGGTGCGAGATTGCTGAGTCCCCGTGGCTCACAGATACTTCCAAAACCAGCTTGCAGGTGCCGTTGAGTCCGTGCAGATGACGCAACCAAGCTCAAGGAGGAGCTCGATGAAGATCTTGCCCTTTGTGTTGTTTCGTTCTAGTTGATCAGTAGTGGAGCCCAGTTGGGGTCGATCGGGGACCTTTGTCGCATTTGGGGTTCTTCTTTTATTTTGGTTCCGTAGTCGGACCTTGATTGTATCTGGATGATGTAATGCTTTATTCATGTAATTGTGTGAAGTGGCGATTGTAAGCCAACTATGTATCTCTTTCCCTTATGTATTACATGGGTTGTGTGAAGATTACCTCACTTGCGACATTGCTTTCAATGCGGTTATGCCTCTAAGTCGTGCTTCGACACGTGGGAGATATAGCCGCATCGAGGGCGTTACAAGTTGGTAATCAGAGCCTTCCCCGACCTTAGGAGCCCCATTGCTTGATCGTTTTTAGCAGCCGAGTTGTGTCTAGAAAAATGTTTTGAGTCATTTAGGAATTATATATCGGAGAGTTTAGGAATTCTTTTTACTTCCCAGTCTCCTCATCGCTCTGGTAAGGCATCCTGACGTAGAGTTTTGACTCTTCTCTTCTCAAATTTCACTAAAAATTTTTTAGGATCACGCGGGTATCTTGGAATCGTTCCGATGGTTTTATGATGAGAACATTGTCTTGGTGCCTCCTGTCAGGGGTTTAGTGGAAGTGTCCCGGGGAGTTGAGCTCTGAGGTGTTGTCATCATAATTTTATCGTTGCAGTTCTGGAATACCTGAGTTTAGTACGCCGACATCGAAAATCTCTTTTATGCAGTTGTTGGTGAGATAACCCCGATAACCCAGTACTGAGGTGAGTACGGGAGTATTGCCATGACTTGTATAACGGATGCTTTTCGAAGGTTGAGGTAGACGATTTCCGAAGGTTTCTTGGTTATGTGTTGAAGGATGGATACAGCTGGATGTAGGATTTGCTAGTTTGGGTGAGATATTATGCTTCCCCTGTATCCCCAACACCTGATTGCATAACCGGAAAATTTCGGGAGTTTCATAGGTGGGAATTCAAGTAGCTCTTAGGATATCTTTCCGACGGATGTATGATATGAAATTGGGGTTCGACGTCTAGTGGTCCGCCTATTCACGGTTGGTTTTACAGTGGTCTCGTTGTGTCTTAAAGAGTCCTTGGCTATGCCGACTCGGGGACGCTTCGTATGTCATGTGCACTGCCTTGTACATGATGGTGCTGTACGATCGAGCCCGTGTAGGCCCCACCACGAAAACTTCGGACGAAATCTCTATCATATGTTTGTTCCGGCTTATTCTGCAAGCCAGTCCTTTGTTTTTGTTTTGAGTTGTGGTATTCGAGTTGCTTCAATGTCAAGTGTTGATTCCATACCTTTCCGAAATGGTGTTCTCATACTCCGATGTGAATACCAATCCTTCTCGACAATCGAGATTGTCATGTCAATCCTTTTCAACCGGCGTGTTTCTCTTCAAGTGGATCCGATCACTTCAACATTCGCAAGATCACCTCTCAGTTCTTCTCAACGGTGTTTGTTTCATCCGTCCCAAGTTGCTTTTGTTTTTCCCGCCCTCCCACCCCTTTTTCTTCAAGGACTCAGATTTCTTAATCGAGTATCCATTTAATTGGTGGAAATCTCTCCATTCTTTTCCCGTTAATATTCTTATCCGGTGATTCTCACGTATATTCTAACGGAGCTTCAAGTTCGTCACTCTTCACTCGTTTTCTTCTCTGGTGGTTTAAATTCAAGCGTTATTGATCATATCTTTCTCCTCGTTTTAAATACATTCTCATACCGGTGCACCTCATAATAATTCACTTCCCGCTATTCAATTGTTCCGAGTGCTCAAGATATCTCGAAGATTCGTGTTTCCACTCTACTTTCGTTCAAGTTCTTTCGAGGATGTTCCCTCATTCAAGCCATTTAACTCAACCGGTGCAACCTCTCTTTTAAATCGTTCAACAGTGTTTTCTTTTGAGTGGGCCCTAACCCACAGGTCTTTTTCCAGGATCTTACCTGACTCTTCTTATTTTCCCGAAGGTACTCTCAAATTCTTTTCCAAGTTTGACGTAAGAATGAATTATCATCAGTCAAATGCCTTTCTCCTAGATCTTTCAAATTCTTTTCATCGTTGGCTCAACCTCTTCGTTTTGATTCTTCCGGAGTGCCTAAATAATTCTTGGTGGTGTTTCTCGTTGTCATTCTCATCATTTGAAGACCGAAGAAGAGTTTCTCTTTAATCTTGCTCTATTCTCTTCAAGATTCATGGTGCTAGCTTGTTGCCATCCTCTCATAATTGTTTTCGATTGTGAGAATCTTTTTCACCCATCCGGAGATATTCAAGAGTCTTCTCAGTTTGTCATCCGGAGTCCATCAATTCAGGTTTATTCATTCTCAGTTGTCAGTTATCATTCTCCGATCTTGCCGGTGCTTGATCAAGTGATCCTTAATCGGTTCTTGATCTCTTCGTTCTCATGTATCTAAATACCCTAAAGTATCTTCATTCATTTTGCAATTCTTCCCGGTGATTTGTGCATTTGCTACGTTCAATTTCAATTCTTACGGTGGTTCGTTCAAGAGTTCTCTTTCTTTGTTATCATATCAATTCATTCGTTCTTTCCAAATCCTACCGGTGGTTCTTTGAAGACCTTCTCAAGTTTACGCCATATCTCTCTTAATCCTTTCTACAAGAATAAGTGGTATGCCAAATCCGTTGCTTGTCATCAATTTAAATTGGTGAAGGATACGCATAACATAATTCTTATTCTGGTTTCATCCAAGTGATTAATCCTTTCCTTCAGAGTTTGTCCGGGAGGAATAAATTCTTGGCTTCTTGTTGTTCATCTTTCTTCCGGAGTTCTAAGTTTTCCGCATTATCTCGTCGCGAAGCTCCATCTAAATCATCGCAAGGCTTCACCTTGTGTTTTCAACTTCTCTTTCTTTTTATCATCCTTTTATTACCGGAGTTCTTCATGGAGGCTCTACATGATGGTTCATCAAGGATTTATATTTCTTCTTGAAGTGTTCATCGAGATTCTTTTCTAAGAAACTCAAGCATTCTTCATCTTGCTATCCGGAGTGCAATTTCTTTCTACCGTATCTTTGGAGGTGGTATTATGTCCTTCTTGATAATTCCCTTCGTTGCTTCATGAGTCACAAGTTATCAAGAATGAGATATTTTAAATCCATCAATCTCTTCATTGGAGTTATCTTGAGTTATATTTCACCTAAAGCCTTCCCTAAGGATTGTTGCCATTTATGGTGCTTGTAAATGATCCAAGTACTTCATTTATCCTCCCGGTGAAATAAGTTTCTCGTCTCCTCGTTCATATCAATCCAATTCTTCTTCCCGTGAGTGGCAGGTTGTCATCTCATAATTTGAGATGTATTTCATAAGACCATATCAAGATTATTCTTTTCGTTGTTGGTTTTCAACAACTCCATTCTAGCATTTGTTGTATCTGTGATCTCTCAAGATCTTGTTTCCCTTCGTTCCGGAGTCATTGTGATGTTGCTCTTTTCAACCCATCATCTCGTTTGTCAAAGATCATGTTCTTTTCGTGCTTATCCATTTAACCAGAGTGTCGTGTCCTCTGCTCAAGTTCTTTTCATCTTATCTAGTCTTGTATCACTTTTCAACCGGAGTGCTGTTCGAATTTGGTCTTCCTTGATCCCCTTCCTTAACCGGCGTGTTTTCAATATATATCTTCCCTTCAACCTCAAGGTTTCGCAATGCTCTTTGTCCCTAGTTTCTAACGGAGTGTTTTCGACTTTGTTCTCCTTCGTTCTATTCTTTTCTCGAATTGCTCAACCTCTCAAGGTTCATGGTTTCACTCATTGGTCAAAGAAGCAACTTAGTTTTACCACTTCTCTTTCCCTTTCGTTTTCCCTCCGGTGCCATTCTAGATCTCGGGACGAGATCCTCTCGTAGTGGTGGAGTGTTGTAACGCCCCGAGACCGATGTGCCAGGTGTCGTTCAGTTATTCGTTGTTGTTGTCTTGTCATTGGCTTGCGTGTTGCATTTCATCATGTCATCATGTGCATTGCATCATCATGTCTTCAAAACTTGCATCCGTCCCGGTCTCCTCGTTCCGTCCGTTGTCCGTTCTGAGCCCAGACACACTTGCACGCGCCCGCGGCATGTCCGAAATATTATTTTATAAGTGGCCGGAAAATGTTCTCGGATTGGGTTGAAATTTGGTGTGTGGTCTTATTATAGTGTAGACAGACCGCCTGTCCAGTTTCATCGCAATCGGAGTTCGTTTGACGCCCCAACGGATAAATATAGCGGCAATAGTAGCCGGTCAAAACGTCGGACGTTTTCGGTCTCCGGAAATAGTCGCCGGGCCTCCCTCTCTTCTCTTCTCTCAGCTCGAGACCGTCTACACAGTCACTACTCACCACCATGCCCTACCTAACCTCTCTCGTCAGCCCGCGACCCTCCTCGCGCGCGCCCGAAAGTTGTCCCGGACCCGAACCGAGCTGTCGCCACCGTTGTATCCGGATCATCCCCAAACGTCTACAAAACGTCACCGTTTTCTTATTTGGGCTCCCTAGCCTATTCTTCCCGAACCGTCTGATTTCGATCGGGACGAAATAGCCCCTAACAAAAATCCAGCGCTCTATATATAGACCAATCCCCTAGGCAGCAACCCTAAATTCTAGCCCTCTTGTCCCATCGCGCCGCCACCTACCTTTCTTCCTCGGGTTCTTCCCTGATCCAGATCCACCTCGTTTCCTGCAGCCTCCTCCCTCCTCGTATCAGCCGCCGCCACCCATCAAATCCGTGCATCCACAGCGCCACCCACCTCCCTCGTTTTCTTCACTGGACCAATCCCGCAGCCTCCTCCCGATTCACCAATCAGCCACCACCATAATCTCAAATCCATCGATCCACCGCAGCCGTGCCCCTTCCTCTGCTCGCTCGTTCCCGAGCACCTCGCCCCAACTTTCCCCGCCGCTGCCGTACTCCGGCCATGAAGCCTCGGCCTCCTCTGCTACCCGCGACGCCCAAGGGGCCGTCCTCGACTCTCCCCGTGCGAGCACAGCGCCCGTTTGCGCTTGGGCCAAGGACCCCGACGGCCACCCCATCAGCCCCGTCACCGGCGTCCAAACCACCAGAGCGCGGCCACCCTTCCGCCGCCGTCGAGCGCCACCACAGCAGCAGCTCCAGGCCGGCACCCTCACCCCGCGCCCTTGTCTCTTCTCCCTTCCTTCGCTTTCTCTCTCTCCCTCTCATCTCCCTGCTTCCTCTCTTTCGCAGGGAACACAGGAGCCCCGCCAGGAATCTCCAGGTCCGTGGCCGCCGGTTTGCCTCCGCCCCATGCCCGCAGAACCTCACCGCCGGTCAGATCGGTCCCTCCTTCGCGCCCGGTTCCACGTCCTCCGTCCTTCGCCACCGCGCCGGAGATCCCCGATGCCGCTGCTCTGCTTCTGCTCCCTGTCGAGCAGAGGACAGCGCCCTGCTTCCGCTGCATCGAGCGCGTTGACCGCATCCCCTCCCTCGGTCGATCCAGCCGGCCCAAGCTAGATCCGGCCTCGCCTCGTTCCTCATCGCGCGGCCCAACTCCCTCCAGGCCCAGCGCGCCCTCCTACCTCACCTCCCCTCCGAACCGGCCCAAGGCCCAGGGTGAGCAGCCCCCTCCAGATCCCTCTCCTGTGCACTGCTGGCCCAGCATATTTCGGCCCGATTTGTTTTTTTACAGATCTGTGATTTTAGCCTTTATCCAGTGAATTAACTGTTTTACAGAAAAGTCCTTCAACTTCATGCATTTAATAACTCACAAACTATGCACCATATGTAAATAATTTAAACATGAAAAATGCTTAGTTTTTCATCTAGATTAATAATATGCCATTTTCATCCCATGCTAAAATGCTTAAAATGCTGTTTGTTTAATTTTGCTCCTATGCCATGCTAAAATGCTTTATTTCATAACTAAATAACCGTAACTCCAATTTTAATAAACTTTATATGTAAATGGGGTAGAATTTTGCCTAGTTTATCATGGTGACCTTATTTGCATGTTTAAACAACTCTAAAATTGTGTTTAGGGCAGAACAGGACCTAATCTAAAATATGCATATGGGGAGTTTCCGGAATTGTTGTTCGTTGCTTCCGGCCTCATTTAAACTTGACTAGATAGGTAGTTTTACTTTGCTTCACCCTCTTGCCATGTTAACCAACATTTAATATTGTTGAGTACATAAACGAGATCAAACTAAATAACTTGTTGTGGTGTTTCGTCAATATGCAACTCGTTGCATATTGATCTCCACTTAATTTGTAGAACTGCTTGTGCACTTTGCCATGCCATGCTTCATTAAACCGGACATGCATCATACTCGTTTGTGCATCATGCCATGTTGATGTGTTGGTTGTTTACTATGTTGTGTGCTTCTTTTCCGATGATTGCTTCTTCGGGTTGGTTCCGATAACGTCGCGTTTGTGAGGATCCGTTCAACTACGTCCGTTTGTCTTCTTCATGGACTCTTTCTTCTTCCTTGCGGGATTTCAGGCAAGATGATCATACCCTCGAAATCACTACTATCTTTGCTATGCTAGTTTGCTCGCTCTTTTGCCATGCCAATGCTACGATGCCTACCACTTGCTTGTCAGCCACCCAAATTGCCATGTTCAACCTCTAACCCACCATGTCCTAGCAAACCGTTGATTGGCTATGTTACCGCTTTGCTCAGCCCCTCTTATAGCGTTGTTAGTTGCAGGTGAAGATCGAAGTTTGTTCCTTGTTGGAACATGGAGATGTTGTTCCTTGTTGGAACATGTTTACTTGTTGGGATATCACAATATATCTTACTTAATTAATGCATCTATATACTTGGTAAAGGGTGGAAGGCTCGGCCTTATGCCTGGTGTTTTGTTCCACTCTTGCCGCCCTAGTTTCCGTCATATCGGTGTTATGTTCCCGGATTTTGCGTCCCTTACGCGGTTGGGCTATAATGGGAACCCCTTGACAGTTCGCCTTAAGTAAAGCTCTTCCAGCAATGCCCAACATTGGTTTTACCATTTGCCACCTAGCCTTTCTTTTCCCTTGGGAGTCGCGCTCCTGAGGGTCATCATTATTTTACCCCCCCCCGGGCCAGTGCTCCTCTGAGTGTTGGTCCAACTGTCAGCTGCCGGTGGCCACCAGGGGCAACTCTGGGTTGGCCTACCCGTACCTAGGACAATCTGAGTGTGCCCTGAGAAAGAGATATGTGCAGCTCCTATCGGGATTTGTCGGCACATTCGGGCGGTGTTGCTGGTTTAGTTTTACCCTGTCGAAATGTCTTGTTGTACCGGGATACCGAGTCTGATCGGAGTGTCTCGGGTGGAGGTCTATTCCTTCGTTGACCGTGAGAGCTTGTGATGGGCTAAGTTGGGACACCCCTGCAGGGATTTGAACTTTCGAAAGCCGTGCCCGCGGTTATGGGCAGATGGGAATTTGTTAACGTCCGGTTGTAGAAAACCCGAAGTTGACCTTAATTAAAATACATCAACCGTGTGTGTAACCGTGATGGTCTCTTTCCGGCGGAGTCCGGGAAGTGAACACGGTGTTGGAGTTATGCTTGACGTAGGTTGCTATAGGATCACTTCTTGATCATACTTTTATCGACCGTGCTTTGCCTTCTCTTCTCGCTCTCATTTGCGTATGTTAGCCACCATATATGCTAGTCGCTTGCTGCAGCTCCACCTCATTACTCCATCCTTCCTATAAGCTTAAATAGTCTTGATCTCGCGGGTGCGAGATTGCTGAGTCCCCGTGGCTCACAGATACTTCCAAAACCAGTTTGCAGGTGCCTATGAGTCCGTGCAGATGACGCAACCAAGCTCAAGGAGGAGCTCGATGAAGATCTTGCCCTTTGTGTTGTTTCGTTTTAGTTGATCAGTAGTGGAGCCCAGTTGGGGTCGATCGGGGACCTTTGTCGCATTTGGGGTTCTTCTTTTATTTTGGTTCCGTAGACGGACCTTGATTGTATCTGGATGATGTAATGCTTTATTCATGTAATTGTGTGAAGTGGCGATTGTAAGCCAACTATGTATCTCTTTCCCTTATGTATTACATGGGTTGTGTGAAGATTACCTCACTTGCGACATTGCTTTCAATGCGGTTATGCCTCTAAGTCGTGCTTCGACACGTGGGAGATATAGCCGCATCGAGGGCGTTATAACAGAGGTCTTGAATGAGGCAATAAACTTAGCTGGACAGACGGTCTCAATCAAAGCCTGAATGAATGGAGCATAGATCAACGACTTGTTCTCTTGCACACACTGACAGAGCTCATAGTACATGAAATCCAGAACATCCACTTTCTTCTTCTGATGAAGATACACAAAGACATCTAGCATGGAGCTCCGAATGTTATGGGAATCGCCGGCCTTTGGAGTGAGGGTATACCTCAGGATATGGCGCATGGTGTCATAGAGGGGAAAGAAATCTTTGATTGACCTAGTGACAAACGACTTCTCTTGCTTGTATGCAAAGGAAATCTCATCCTTAGTGCGCTGCGCACTGTCTCTAACTATGCCAAACTCATCAGATACAACCTCTGCATCCATGAAAGGGTAGGGAATGATCTCAGTGAACTTAGCCATAGGAGCAGAGCACCGATGTGTTCCAGACATCCACGTGAGGGTGCAAGCAGAGTCATTGGAGGAATACAAAGTGGCAAAGAACTACATTACCAGATCTTCATTATAGGGATGGTTGAATGTGACAAACGGAATGAGACCCAATCTTCCAAGAGCGGAGTACACACCAGGATACAAATGATCATTGTCACGCAAACTCTCAGTGTTGACTTGCTTGTGGGGAGAAAACTTCTTCGACTTGGTCATGATAAGCTCATGATAGACCCTTTGCTGAAACTCGTTCTTGAAGCGGGGATCCACTCCCATACCAGTGGCAGCTTCATAAGGATGGCTCTATCTCTCAGCCTAGAGCTCTGGCTTGGTCCACTTGTCAAGAGGCATATTCCGGAGGTCACGCCCGCCTGGAATGGCTTGCTCGGGACTAGACTCTTCTTCCTCCTCTTCATCCTCATCAAAATGATCATCTTCTTCTATCTCTTCATCAACATTGGGGTTGTCATAGTAAGCATCATCTTGCGTGTCATATTCTTCCTCGGAGTTATCGGAGGCTTCAACAGTGGGCCGCTTTGAGGCAGCACGACGAACACGGCCCTGACCTGACACAGACCCCTGACCCATGCCTTCAGATGGCTGACGACGAGCAATTGAAAAAACCTTGGAACCTCCTTTTGGGCGCTTGCGACGAAGCTCAGCCCCCTTGTTAGCGGAATCTTAAACACACGCAAACACCCAACAACATGAAGCACGAAACACAAATGAGTACAAGTGCATGATGTATGGCAAGGAGATAGACAAAATTCAAGTAAAAAGTTCCTGGATGGCCCGTGCGCACGGGGGTTTAGAACCCGTGGGCACGGGGTCAAACACCCCGTGGACACGGGGGTCTCCCAACGACAGCCACTTCCATATCGAGATCCGGGAGTGGGTGCAGCAGGGAGACCAGAGGATCTATGCACTTGAATTCTACCTAGATACTAGATGTAGCCAAACGAGTCTAGTGAGCAAGGAAACCCTAAAGCTAGAAGAATTGATAGAAACTCAAGGAGAGAGAGCACGGGGACAGGACCAACCGGAGGAGGATCCCATTTGATGCAGATCCGCAGAGCAGGAAGCCCGACGAAGCCTGGAGGTGCTCCGGCGAGCGGAGGCGATGGCGGCGGCGCTGGAGGTTCTGGGGAGTGGAGGGGCGAATGCGTGGGAATGAACCTGAGCCCCCCCCCCACGCCCCACCTTTTCAGGGCCAGAAAACGCAGACCCCGTGCGCACGGGCTAAGTGGGCCCTGTGCGCACAGGGGTCCCGTGCGCACGGTACAGAGCCCGTGGGCACGGGCCCCCCATGCACACGGTACAAGCCCGCGGGCACGGGGGATTCAGGAATTTTGACCAGAGTGCATTTTTGAATATAGGGCTGATTGTAGACTCTTACCCCTTCTTCACACAACACTTGGTCTATATTTCTGAATACGTCGCAAGATATGACCTATCACTACGAGAAGGGTATATGTGGAGCACTTGTACCAGAAGAGAAGCCAGAAACACCCACCAAGAAGAAAAAGAGAAAAGACAAGAAAAACAACACACAACACACACGAAGCAAACACGGACACAACCCTCAAGAGAGGGCGGTGGCTGAAGCCACCATGTTTGAGTTTATTTGGTATGGCATCACGAAGATATGAACCTTGGGCCCAAGACCAATACTCATCTTTGAAGCACAAGTACCACTAAAAGTGGTTAATTTGAAAGATTGTGTTTGTTTTATGCACTTCTAGGATAAGATAGCTCATATGTTGAGCTAGCTCCCCCTAGACATGTGCCTACATCTAAGCAAGATAATACATGAGTATGTGTGTATGAGCAAGAATTTCATACCAAGTTACTTATATCCACGATATTTAGCTCATGCCTTAACTCGCGGAATCTTGCTTCTTCAAGCGGCTTGGTGAAGATGTCGGCTAGTTGATTCTCGGTGTTGACATGGAGTAACTCAATGTTTCCCTTGGCCACATGATCTCTAATGAAATGATGGCGAATCTCAATATGCTTTGTCTTGCTATGTTGAACCGGATTCTCGGCGATCTTGATTGCACTTTCATTGTCACACCAAAGAGGCACTTTGTCACATTTGACACCATGATCCGTCAAATTTTGCCTCATCCTTAATAACTGAGCACAACAACTTCCGGCGGCAATGTACTCGGCTTCGGCCGTAGAGAGAGATATACAATTTTGCTTCTTTGAAGACCAACTTACCAACGATCTCCCTAGGAATTGACATGAACCGGAAGTGGACATGCGGTCAACCTTGTCTTCGGCCCAATCCGAATCCGAGTATCCCATTAACTCAAATGATGATCCTTTGGGATACCAAAGGCCCAAGTTTGGGGTATGAACCAAATATCAAAGGATTCTTTTCACTGCCGAATAGTGGCTCTCCTTAGGAGCGGATTGAAATCTTGCACACATACACACACTCAACATAATATCTAGCCTAGGTGCACAAAGGTAAAGCAAGGAACCGATCATAGAGAGATATACCTTCTGATCCACTTCTTTACCATTGGGATCAAGATGAAGTTGACCATTTGTGGGCATGGGTGTCTTCATTGGCTTGACATCTTGCATTTTGAACCTCTTGAGCATGTCTTGAATATAACGTGATTGGCTGATGAAGGTTCCTCCTCTCAATTACTTCACTTGAAAACCGAGGAAGAGCTTCAACTCTCCCATCATGCTCATAGCAAATTACTTAGTCATAAGATACTCAAACTCAATGTTAATAGCATGGTTAGTGGACCCAAAGATAATATCATCAACATATATTTGGCAGACAAACAACTCTCCTTTTACCCTCTTCGTGAAGAGAGTGGAATCTATTACCCCAATCTGGAACCCCTTCTTGCTTAGGAATGTCGTAAGGTGATCATACCAAGCACGAGGTGCTTGTTTGAGTCCGTAGAGTGCCTTATGGAGTTCATAAACGTGAGAGGGGTGATCAGGGTCTTCGAAACCGGGAGGTTGCTTGACATACACCAACTCCTTAAGAGGACCATCAAGAAATGCACTCTTCACATCCATTTGATACAATTTAAGATCATGATGAGAGGCATAAGCAAGCAAGATGTGAATGGATTCGAGGCAGGCAACGGGGGCAAAAGTTTCACCAAATTACAAACCTTCAACTTGGGTGAAACCTTGTGCCACTAACCTTGCCTTGTTCCTTATTACTTGACCATGTTCATCTTGTTTGTTCTTGAAAATCCACTTTGTCCCAATGACATTATGATATTCCTTGGGTCTTTCCACAAGGGTCCACACTTTGTTGCGGGTGAGGTTGCTGAGTTCTTCATGCATGGCATCTATCCAATCCAGATCGTCAAGTGCATCTTCCACCTTAAGGGGCTCAACACAAGAGACAAATGAGTGATGTTCACAAACGTTTGCCAAAGGTCTACGAGTACTTACCCCCTTTTTGATGCTTCCATATATGTTCTCGGTGAGATGTTGAAGATGTTTTAGCTTGGCGGCCACTTTTTGCTCTTTGAGGTCAAGATCTTCTTTACTTGGTTTTGGACTTGATGAAGAAGCTTGCCCTTGAGATTGTTTTAGCCTTGGAGATTGCAACCACAAGTTCTTGCTCATTAGGAAGTGATGAAGACGGAGAAACTTGTGGTTGGGGTAGATCTTGATCTTGAGCCTCAGTGATTGGTTCTTCATCATTTGAAAGAGCTTGCTCTTGACCTTTCTCAGGAATATGAGGGACTTGATCTTGTTCTTGGATATGTTCATGATCTCTCGAAGCATCATGAACAAGTGGTGTCGGTGATCACTTCCCTTGTGGAGACTCCACAAGAGGGGCTCTTACTCCTTGTTCTTCTACTTGGACATGGGGTGTTTCTTGTGGAATAATGTGGCCTATCCCCATTGTCCTTATAGCTTGTGAAGGAGCCTCATCACCTACAACACTAGGAACAATTTGGTCCACACGGGAGCCATTATATTCATCAAACTCCACATTTACCGTTTCCTCAATGCACCTAGTGGATTTATTGAGAACTTGGTAAGCATGAGAGTTTGATACATATCCAACAAATATGCCCTCATAAGTTCTAGGCTCAAATTTAGCTAATCGGGATTTTTTGTTTAAAATGAAACACTTACAACCGAATACTCGAAAGTATTTGACGTTAGGATTTCTCCCGATTAGGAGCTCATACGGGGTCCTGTTCTTGAGCTTGCGAAGATAAAGCCAGTTTGAATCTTGTATGGAGATTTGTACTCATCAAGCATGGTCCTAGCCATCTCAATAAGAGTCCGATTCTTCCTCTCCGCAACACCATTTTGTTGGGGAGTATATGGTGCGGCATATTGGTGCTTTATCCCCTCTTCACTCAAGAATTCATCCATTGTATAGTTCTTGAACTCGGTGCCATTGTCACTTCAAATTGCCTTGATCTCACAGTTATGTTGACATTGAGCTTCTTTGGCAAAGTTGATGAAGGTTTCTTGAGTTTCATCTTTAGTCTTGAGAAAGTACACCCAAGTATATCTTGTGTAGTCATCAACAATGACAAGGCAATACCTCCTCCCTCCCAGACTATCATATGTTGGAGGTCCAAATAGATCCAAATGGATAAGCTCATGGGGCCTCAAGGTGGTGATGACAGTCTTCACTCTATGAGCTTTTTCATGAAGCTTTCTGTAGCGACCAGACCTCAAACAGTCTGATCTCTATGCTCCGGTGTCATCCCTGGATCAGTAATGCTGACACCACACAGTACTCGGAGGATTTATAGTAGAGTAGCAATCACACACTTATTACATTGAGTGTCTCAAAAGAGAACTTATTACAATAAATATGACTTAAGGCCATCTAATAACTATAACAGCGGAAGGCTCGGAAGATAAGCGAGTCCATCAACTCCAACGGCATCACTAAGTATAGAACCACGACCTAAAAACTCCTTAATCGTCATCTGAGAAGTCTGCAACATTAACGTTGCAGCCCGAAAACGGGTCAGCACATGGAATATGCTGGCAATGTAACACATAGAGAGTAATGGAATGAAACAACTATACTATATGCATATTTGGCTGGTGGAAAGCTCTATGGTTACAGTTTTCGTGTAAAGCCAATTTCTCCCTACTTCAAAGAAATAAATTTATTTAACTATCATGGTAGTTGTTAAACACTGAGAATGGTTGACAGCATTCTCAATCCCAATTAAGCATCATCATTAAACATAACCCAACAAAATTAATTTAGAGTAACATGTTGAGATTCACATGAAAATCCAGGTACTAGATACTCAAGATGTCCATAACCGGGGACACGGCTAATCATGGTTAGTTTGTTACACTCTGCAGAGGTTTGCGCACTTTTCCCCACAAGACTCGATCGCCTCTGTTTGGTTTCTCGCACTACAGGGTGTTTGAGAAGACGGATGACCGAGACATAGTCTTTCAGAAGCGCTAGCACCTTACGATCGGGTAGACCGTACCACCTACATCCCCTACATCTGCTAGTGTACCACTGTAAGAGTTCGCACAACTTAGTCAACTATGCTAGAGCCCATAATAGCTTGTGGCTGCACACGGAAGTTTCTAGTATGAATAGTCTTATGATCCCTTTGAGCCTGGGTGGCGGTCCAAAAGAAAACAGGCAAGTCCTGGAATACCCAGGTGCCTCAATCCACCCAGATGTGTGTTTAAGTTGCCACCTTAGATAAACCATTTAATTAACAATCTCACATCTGTCATGGATTTCACTCACCCAATCCACGTCTACTAGCATAGCATGGCATAATAAGCAAACGTAGAAGTAACTCCCAAAGGTTTGGAAAATAAACTGGTAATAGGTACTACCTCATCTACTTCCCATCCCACAATTTAATTAGATCCTAATCATGCAATGTGTGAGGATTGATCTAATGCAATAAAACTGGGTAGTAGAGAAGGTATGATCAAAGTGTTACTTGCCTTGCTGATGATCCGGGAAACCTAGCGATTTGAAGTAACATGCAGCGCACTCCGGATACTCTATCGCAAACAAACAAATGAGCATACAATAAGTACTCATCTAATGCACAGGTAAAACTCAAATAAGAGATATAACCAGAAGGTTTAACTTAAGAACTCCGGTTGGCAAAAGAATCAAATCGAACGAAGCAACGAAAGACAAACGGCGAAAGAAAACAACTTCGTTCTAGCAATCTGGATCTAGGGAAAATTTTATAGTAGCAAAATCTTGTTTAAGTTGGTTAAACGGATAGAGGGTTTCGGGACGAAACTCTAGGCGCTTGAATCGCCTGATTCCGATAAACGAGCGAAAAGTTAAACTAAAACGAAAATCAGACCAGGAATCGCGATCAGAAAAATCGAGGATTTAATTCGAGAAAAAGAAAAACGAAGAACAGATTAACAAACGAACGTTCGTTATCTGAAACTAAACGATGAACGCGTTCGTTAAAACGAACGAACGAGCGAAGGCTCGCTAAATAAAAAAAACCAAAAAAATGATCTATTAGAAAAAATGAAAACTAGGGTTTTCTAAAAAAACCAAAGCGGTTTCTCTCAGAAAATCGGCGGCGGGGCGGCTACCTCGGCTCGGGCTCCGGCGAAACTCCGGCGGGGCTTCGTGCGGCGGCAGTGGCTATGCGGGGCGGCGGGGCGACGCAGCAGCGGCGGCGGCGGTAG